>NC_031502.1:2923528-2985486 GCF_000237925.1 Schistosoma mansoni | reverse complement strand
GGATCAATTAAATAGATATATTGGGGGGGGGAAGAAAAAAATTTTGTAACTGGAACCAAAAAAAGAAACTTTGAAAAAATAGAAATCTTTAACATTTTTTTTCCATAGAAACCATGTCTAATTTTATTTGAGAGGAAATTATTGATAATGTTTCCCCGGTCTAAATACTTTTTTTATTGTTGTTGCTGTACAAATGATTCATAAATAAAACAAATAACATAAGATATTATCAGAAAGGGTTTTGTGGATATTATACTAATTTTAATAGTTGAGATCACGAATCAATTAAAGCTAGACCAACATGGAAAACCTGGAAGCACTGGACGACCGTTTCGTCCTAATATGAGACTCCTCAGCAGTGCGAATCCACAATCCTGCCTCACGATATTCGAACCCAGGACCTATAAGTTTTGCGCGCCAGTGCTTCCAGGTTTTCCATGATGATCTAGCTTCAATTGATTCATGATCTCAACTATTAAAATTACTATAATATCCACAAAACCCCTTCTGATAATAATCAACATATGCTCACTAGTGACTGACTCCATGAGGTATTTCCTGGAGTTCTTATGAGAATCAGTAACCAGTGTAGTTCAACCAGGTTTCTTATGAGATACTTACGCACTGAAGACATTGGTGGATGTATCACTCAATTTCGTGGATCGGTTAAAGTTAGACATTAACACCGGCTCAGTGGTCCAGTGGTCACGCGTTCGTGCGCGAAACTGATGGGTCCTGAGTTCGGATCTCGCCAGGCAGAATCGTGGAGTCCCATAATAAGACGAAACGGCCGTCCAGTGCTCACAGGTTTTGAATGGTGGTCTGGTTTCAATTGATTCATGATATCAATTATTAAAAATAACATAAGATATGTTAGTAGTTCCGTTTTTCTATTCGTTTGTAATATATTTGTATGTATAATATTATGCTGTATATGTATATAGTCAATAAGCTTAAACAAATCTGTATTGTAATATTTTGGCAATATGTTTTACCGGTTCGTGAATGACAAAAAATATATACATTCAATGTTTTTAGTGAATGTTAATAAATTTTCTAAATTTCCTAAAATACAAATTTATCGGTCTCGCGTGTGAACTCTTAACATCTATACCATTGAACTGGCATCCAACGGTATTAAGATATAACTTCAACCAGTCCACGGAATAAAGCCACCGTCCTTCATTGTCTCCAGTGTGTCAATATCTCACAACAGACCTGGTTGAACTCCACTGATCATGGCTTCTCACTAGAACTCCAGGAAATACCTCTTAAAGCCAGTCACTAATTCTGAGTTCGAATCTCACGAGTGGGATCGTGTATGTGCACTGTTGAGAAGTCGCATACTAAAACGAAATAGCTGTTCACTACTTCCAGATTTTTCATGGTGGTCTAGCTTTAATTGACTAATGTATTCAACTAATAAATCGCAATAATATCCACAAAACCCTTTTCTGATAAAAATATAGAATTAGTCAGTAAAAATAATGTTAGACATACACTCTCTTAATTATTTTAATAGAAATGTCGACCATAATAAACTTTTTTATAGAAAAGTTAGACGGATTGTAGCTAGCAGTAGAATCCAGAATTTATGTCTGACTTCATGTGAGACTTTTCAGTGAGATATAACTTAATCCTAATGCTGATATTTGTAATAGGTTTCAAGCTCACTACTTTTCATTTCAACAAGCTATGGAGACCACCTAGCTACTGTCTCATGGATAACGCTTTGCAGTTTTGAAGACGGTGTTTGTTTGAAGGTTCAATGTTATGATGGTCAGTGCCCGAAATCTGATGCTGATATATATAGTGCTACGAGTTAACTCCTAACTACTTGAGCGAAAGTACAAGAGCGGATGATAAAGTTTATTGAGCTACCAAATAAACTGCACAAATACATCTCTATCTCTTAGGAAATCAATCCATTTCTTAGCCAGTTATATAGAAGGAAGGTCCTACCTTCAATTCCCTCAAAAATTTTTCTAAAGGTTCAAGTTTAAAGTAATTTTTGATAATGATTAAATGTCAATATAATCTGGTGACCCACAGAAACTGTCCTTCTTTACTCAGTTTTATGTCTTCACAATGCTTTTTGGCACTTTTTTATAATTCCGGTTTTCTTCAGTTATAATTTACTGAACGTATGTTAGCACACTACAAAAAAAGGTTTTCAATTCTAGCGACTTTGATAAACTCTATATAATTATCTTTACAAATGCGATTATCAAAACTACGATCATAATTTCCCTAAGGAATTCAATAAATAGGTTTCATGTTAATGGACGCGAATTTAATTCATAAACTTGTTATCGCGTAGGTTTTCATTATGAAATCCATTAACACATAAATGGAACATCATCATAAAACAGTAAGTTATGTGAGGAATACTTTATTTATGCAACAGTTTCTGTGCATTTAATTTTTAATGTTTCGGGTCATCCCGTTGTTAATATTTTGGACTGAAATTTGATCAATCATAGTTGACGTATGTACATCCTGTGAAGACTGCTTTGAGAGAGCTATAATGACGCAAGTTTAAACCGAATACATCGGATGTTGATAGCTATAGAATAAAGGAAGGTCGTTTCATCCTGTTTGTGATTGGATGTATCTGTATGCTGGATTTAATGTTCCATTCGAACTTAATACCTTCTGCTTCAAATATCAACGCCTTATCTACTTAGCCACTTAATCTGAATGACCACTCACTTGTGCAAATCTAGGATTTAGGTACATCCAGCTTACGAGTCGCGAGTCGGAGGAAAAATTCGTTATGAATCCTAATAGAAGCAACAATCTATAATAACTTATCTCGTAATGGCTATATCGAGTTAATCAGCATAGAATGCACATATTCCAACTAAGATTGATAAAATTTTAGTTAAGAATAACAACAACTGGACAATATATACCACTGCAAATAAAAATATTTACGCTTTCCCTATTTCGCCATTTCGTTTGATGATGATATTCTAGACAGTGAGAATTCGCTTTTGATTTTAAAAGCTGACAATGTAATAAACTATGCCAACATTCATGAGAAGAACTAAGCATATATTGTTATTTCCTGTAGATGTAAAGTAAACCAAGTCTTTCAAAAAGCCGATCTTCTCTGAATCTAACAGATATTGAAGAATTATTTATTCTTATTACTTGTTTTATTCAATATTATACTTTTGGTACAATAAAGAATTCTCAGCAAAAAGGATTTCAACAAGTTTCTGTTTCTTTCTTCTTCGTCGATTCTGACGATAAATATTGAGTTATCACCAGTTGAGAGTTAGCAGTCCAGTCAATCAACATCAAAATAATGTACATTCTTTTCGTTACATATTCCCAGTAACCAAGATATCTCTGTTTGAGTCTTTTGTAACTTATGCAACGAAAGGTCGATAACTTTTCATAAACGCACCTGAATAGGTTATGAGACTGATAGACATAATGAAGTGCTAAAACAATAGCGAATACAGATAACTTATTGAAATGTTCAGATGGAAGAAACAGGTAAACCAGATGTTCAAGCAGGCCGCCATCATTATAGGATCATGTCCAAAAAGTCATGAATCTTTCTCAAAAAATTAGTTTTGAAAATTTTTTTTAGTATAATATAAGTAGCATTAAGTTGAATAACAAAAGCCAATGTTTATGTTACCAACATACTTTTGATGTGTAATGTTGGATATACAAATAGGCTAGACGGTATTTGTAAAAGATTTAACTCGGTAATTTGCTGTTCTCATTATCAGTCTACAAATAAAGCATATTAATCCTAAATCAATGTATGGAAGCATAATATAAAATAAAAAAATTCATGAGGTTGATTTTTAAAAAAAATTGTATGATCATACGTATGACAGTGATCATTTGACAAAGAATTTTTGGTTCCGATGGCTTAGTCTCAATTAATTCCAGTACATAATAATAATGGTCATTTTCGATTTAAAAACAAGTGAAATAATTGACGATTTTAATTGAATCTTTATCCAAACTATTTTCATAAAAAGAGATGGATAGTGGCTAACAGTGGAATCCCGGATGGGCATTTCGTCCAATTTGAAACTCAACAGCAAGATGTGCCTGATTCTCAGAGTCGACCTTCACTCCAGGACTCGAATCTAGTACTTAGCTACTGAGTCAAGATAACCACTGACTTGTTTAATACACAGTGAATTATATTTAAAAATTACCGAATGAATACAGTTTAAGAATGGCATGATTTCATGCATAAACTATCATTTCGTCTAATAAACTTTAGAGAAACGTGATTCTAAATACTAAATAAATAGGATCACTTCCCCGTAAAATTCATCAAGGTAAGCAATCGTTTATCTTATGTTGTTTGTAGCTGGGGCTTAGATCTATCCCACAGGTTACGTTGCGCTATACTATTAAGCGATTAAGGGTCAAGGTTGTTATGTAGATACTTGTACATAATAAATCCACCCAAACGACATAACTGGTCATTGAAGAAAAGGCGAATATTCATTTTACGATTTTCACGTAAACATAACCTAAATGGTATGACAATGTGAAGACTGCCAAATACCATGTAACTCTCATGACAATGAATCCATGATATTTAAACTAAAAACAATCAAGTTAGCAGTGTACAAGTTGTTCAGTAAAGAACAAAGTAATTATACATGTTTTCAAGTTTATATTGAGCCATTTCTCGAAAACCTAGTTTATCCTAGGTGTAAGAAAACAACTTAATAACACGATATACTGTTTCGGGAATTAGAAGGTTAAAGTGAATTCGTTTCAAAGGTATCAATGTGTCGTTGTAGGTTTAACTACTGAAGGTAAGTGTTAACGAACTTATTCATTCTACTTTAACATGTTTGAATAGCGATAATGCGACCGCTTTATCCATGTGGTCTCATTGTATATCCTGGCCCACCCTATTGTGGTAGTCATTGGTATCACTTCCTGAGAACATTGAAAACGCCAGCAGAATGAAATGTTTAACATAAGAATAAACGAATTGTACATTGTAAAACAAAGTTTGAAGAAGGACAAAATCAAACCCTTAGATGACCAAATAATGAAAGTATTTGGGTTTTGAAATGCTGGTCGGCTGCCTATGCTCCATTGGGAGTAACAGGTGTAAGTAAGTAATTTAGTTTTGATTTTACACAATTTAAAGAAAAATAAATTTATATATAAGTCCTTTGTTTGTTCAAAGTATATTATTTCAGTTTTATATTCACAGCTAAAGAGCCATTAAAAATATGAAAATTCGGACATAATGTTACTTCAAACCCCAATTTTCGACTTAATATGTTTTCAAGTCATTGGATATTTGGTCGATCAACCATTAGTTTCATCGTTTTCAAAAACATGTACATCAAAACATTTCTTTATGGATCTTTTTTTAAGTGTTCAAATACATGAAAAGAGCTTTCATTCACATTCTTAACAACAATCAATCTTTTCATCTTAAATTTCTAAATTTCGATTATCAACATTGTTGATTTTCATGCATCACGTGTTGGTAGGATTAAATATAAATCGAGTTTTGACTCTGCCTACAACAGCTAATACTGTTTTGATCTTATTTATGGTGATAAACTAATTTTGAAACTTCAGAAAGATGGTTGAGAATAGGTAAACATTATTATACTATACTGGTGGGGACGACCAAATATATTCTAACATAACAGAATATCTTGGTAAAATCTTAGAGCCATACAGTAAATAATTCATTCTCAAAATATCCATCAATTGTCTCAAACTTTGTTGTTCCTTCGTTTCCACAACAATCACTCTCTGTTCTCGTCCTCTTCTATTCTATTTTATCAACGTTGTCCATTCAGGCATTCAACTTTCGCTTGGTGATACATACTACTTATACCTGTCAAAGTCAGTAGCACACGCCAGACTATGATGTCTCGCTAAGTAATTGTATCGTTGGACTTTATTTCAGAACTTTTCATTATTTTTACTTTACGAACAAATGAAAAATTTCAAAATCCCACATATCCTAACTCCATCAAAGCTATTTTTGAGATTGTGGCCAGTTTCGGATAGTCATTGTTTGAGCATTATACTAAAGCTTAATTGTTGTGGAAGTTTAGTGTATAACGCCCTCTGAATACAAAAAGGAGTATACTAACCCAAAACAGTATATAACAATATAGTCTTTCAATTATCTTATGTTATTCTTACTTTGAAATAAGGTAGAACACCGAGAAATTTCGATCCGCACTGTTGTTTTGTGGCTGCATCTTAATTCATAACTTATCGATCCCTTTTATTAATTTCTTATATATCCTTATAATCGTTTCTTAATTTCAGCAGAATAACTGAACACCATGATATAATAAGTCTTATATGAAGTGTACCAGGAATGTTAATATTTCATCCTGCCATATCGGCTGATAAACTAACATTGAAAAAAGCTATTTTAAATGTAACTATGAATGTGTCGCATTGATGTGAATCCGGCTTGACAGTCCAACTGTGTACATTTGAATTATAGATTGTTGCTTGAGTTTAAAAATAGTTCAAAAACTCAATAATTGAAGTATAAACATGCAAAAACGGACAAGCACACATAACAGTTTATGTTGATAATTGTTAGCAATTAATTATGTAAAACCAGTCAATTAATAGTCAGGCTTCTAATTATTCGAATAAGAATATATTTACATAGGTGTGAACAATGTACATTTGTAGTGATTTATACTGTTAACCGTCAAAGGGATATTTCATATCATTGAATGTGTTATTTGGAACTATCGCATTACTTTCTTTAACAGTTAGATATTATTTTGGTAACACTTTAGTATTTTATCTTTTTTAAACAGAATCTTTGCTTTATTTATTTCACTAGAAACAGGGATAGACAAATTTCACAATTCATTTAATTGAAGTTTTTTCACTGAGTTGAAAGACAAAATGAAGTTGTGACTGATGAAGTTCAACAGTCTCAGATGTAAGGAAAGTACTCATGGCTGGCAATGGAAAGGAGTCGCACAATATCGTAAACTGATTACAATCATACATACTAACCATTTGGATCCGAATCCGTGGTCTACAGTCTAAGTGTTCGAGTGCAAGACCAAAACTACTAGGTTTCATTCCTGATGACAGGTTTACAGATGAACATTCTTGAGAAGTCCTATGCTAGAACAGAACAGATATCCCACCATGTATTTGATTCATTCCAACACTTTTTTCTATCGATGTCGAGAATTAGATAGTTGTAATAGAAGGACAATAGAATCTCTGCATTGTTTATTGTGTCGGTGAAAAAATACAACAATTGATTAAATAAAATTTCAAACAATGGTAGAAAAAAATACTACTTATTAGACGGAAATTATTCATCATGAGTATACTTGATGAAAATACGAATCTCATTCTAAATATATATGGAAATTGTCGGTCGAATTCAATTAGACCACCCATCATAACCAGGAAACACTAGGCAGCTGTTTCATACTGATATATAAAACTAGAATTCACTTTACACTGACCGCTTCAAATTTAAGATATGAATAATGATATCAGTTTTTGAGTAGTTGTTTAAAGAGAGGCGAAAAGTAAGTTAGTTAGTTAGGCAACTAAATTTAAGCCACTCTATCAAATGAACATATGTACAATATATTCAGTTAAATTTTGTTATTACTAACAAATGAAGTGTGTGAACATTTAAATTCTCTATAAAAAAAAGTCATAGAAACTAGAGATGAAAAAATTAAAGAGGAATAAAATAGATAGAAATCCGGTAAAATTGACAAGTGTGACGAAAACTAACTTTACAAACTGACCATTAACAATAATCTACTGTGGCAACAAGCCAACCAAGCTTTTAATTAATGAGAGAATTGAGTAAACACCGTGAAGGTGGATAGAACTTACTTTGGAAAATTAAATTACATTACAAAACAAGCCCTAGATTAAAAACCCCAAGGTGAGAAGAAAAGAAGATCAAAAAGTATATTGGGCCGGGAAGCATGAACACTAAATAGGAACAATCAGAAAAGAGAACCCAGGATCAGTGACCAGTGAATTTCGGAGTTTGGTTAACTTGAAACATGACACTTCTATGATTAAAAGCAGTGGTCGGTCACCATACGTAGAGGCAATAAATGGGCAAAAAGATTCTTTTATACGA
Organism: Schistosoma mansoni; assembly: GCF_000237925.1. NCBI lineage: Eukaryota > Metazoa > Platyhelminthes > Trematoda > Strigeidida > Schistosomatidae > Schistosoma > Schistosoma mansoni. The sequence goes on along the minus strand of NC_031502.1, from coordinate 2,977,361 downwards.
AGGAAGGACAGCTCGAATAAACAGCTTCTATTCGCGTGCTGAAGCCAAAGTTCGCTCGATGTTGACGGACGCAATTTCTTGACTGCCGATCACATTGGAAGCCATTGAAGAGGTTAGCGAAAAGGATAATACGTTGAAGATTGTCTACTGTTGTGTGCTCAACAAGTTGCCTTCACTTTCACTTCATGGAGAGCTTTTACGATTCTTCCGTCGGTGAGACTGTGACATTTGTCGATTCGTCCATCATGTCTGGCCACCAGATTGTTAACTTCAGAACACTTCAGCATCAAGTCTTAAAACAATTCCACAGTGGGAACCCGGGAATAAGCGAAATAAAGTCACTGGCTCGGAGTTAGGCATACTGGCCGTGATATTGAATAAAAGTGTCCTGTCTAGAAGCCGCAAAAAATCCGACTAAAGCAGAATTCCAAACATGTCTCAAACCGGACGGGCCTTGTCAAAGAGTACATTCTGGTTTTGCTAGTTCAATGCAAGACAGAAACTGCTCAGTTGTTGTGGATGCTTTTAAGAAATGGTTGGAAGTGTGCGATATGCCGACGTCAGCGAATTAAAAAGAAAATTGTTAGGATTTTTTGTTAGTAACTGACAATGGTACTCACTTCATGATATTCGCTTTCAAACAGTTCTGTGGTGGAAATGACATTACCCACATACAACCTCCTCCGTAACATACCCATTTGAATGGTCGAGCAGAAAGATGTATGGATACAATAAAATGGGCTTTGACAAAGGGGGGAGAAGAGGGCATTCCAGCACGAGTGATCAGCAACCTCTTGATGTCCTACAGAGTTACCCCTAGTCCGGCCGTGCTAGAAGGTAAGTCGCCAGTTGAATGTACGGTCAGAAGGAAAGTTCGGACAGTCCATAGTAGTATGCTGCAACTCAGGAAGACAAATAAACCTAAAAACAAGTATCGGGTGGTCACTGACAGCCTCCAGGTGAGAGAAAGGGTACTTAACAAGTCGTCTCAAGGTAATAGAAAACGGGGACCAGGTAGTATTGAACGTCAGGTTGTAAAAGTAATGTACTTGGTCCGAAGTGTCGGGACTTGTATATGACATGTCAATCAAATTCAAAGAAATGGGGGAACAACGATTAAATAAAACCGACTCCCACTTCAAATGCCCGTGGATTCATTGCAAAAGAGCCCTAAGAAAGATGAAAGCAGAATACATAGAAGACGAAAGGGTAAAACAGTAAAACCTTCCAAAGTGGTGGACCGCAAAATGAATGCGGTGATCAAGTTTCAAGTGGACCCGAGCAGATAGTATCACACATGAGACTTTAAAGAAGAGTGGTGTGGGCACGGCTCGCGGTGAACTCAAGGAAGCTCTAAGAAGCTCTGAAAGAGCCGAAGACGTTCCACACAATTGTCATTTGGGAGAACATTCCAGGATCTCAACGTGTAACTTCCCGATAGGACAAATTCTAAAAACCACTGCATGCGGATTGGATGATTATAATGATGATTTCTTTTCTACTACAAACTATAAATACCCAGGTTTCTTGCACAATACTTCACATTGGTTGAAATAAGATTCTATTCCCCTCATCTTCTGCCTTCTATTTAGCTACTGAGAGGTTTCAAACGTTCGAGTGGTTCAGGTTCTACTCTCTAAAGTGAAAATTCAAGTTCTAGATATAACAGGTTTGAAGATTCTGGCATTAATATTTCGAAGAGTTTAAAAAAACATTATCAAAACAAGTCACAATATCCAGACAACAAGACTTTTCATTATCAATCGATTTTTAATTCTTCATTAACTCGAATCTTTTATAGTGACTAGATGCATATTTCTATGCGTTGCAACATTTCGCGATATCGTTTAATTGTCTAACATTTTATGGTGGCCTTGACGCCAGTGGTTTACTCAATAACTATTATAATTGTGAAAATATGTTATCACATGTCGGGAATGTGCATAATACTACAAACATACTGAACAGGATACAACAGAAACCATTCTACATTATTGCTTTGGAGCCATTAATAAGTTCATGAACCCGTGTAAGCTAGACCACCATTGAAAACTTGGAAGTACTGGAGTCCCATAATAGAACGAAATAGCCGTCCAGTGCCTCCAGAAACCCCCTATAATTAATAAAGAAATAGTTTTGATTTTGCATAATACATAATCTTGTCAAACACTTCAATGATTTAGACAAGTAAACATTTATTTTATTCTCAATTCTAGTCAAAAATAATGGGTCATTTCCTGGTCAAAAATGATATTTTCTGGTAAAATTGTTGTTTAGTTTCATCTTTAATGATCGAAATAGTTTGAAAATGTATATAAAGAGTTGTTTTATAACTCTAAACACTGTCGCTCGTTACATTCTGTTAAAATGAAAGTAAGTGGTGTTTAATAGTTTGAATGAGCACTTGTTTTCTTGTTATAATTGTTTACCACTACATTTGATTCGCTTGTACTTCCGTGAAAACTTTTCAAGCAAGTTCCTAGATATTGTCTATAGCATCATATCCATCATATACTTGGATGGTGGCTAGGCATGTACATCTTGTTGAAGCATATCATATAGGACGAAGCGCTCATGACGGGCCTCAATGTTAAACATGATCCGAACAATTTAAGTAGATTTTAATTTATAACAAAATGAGCTGTCTGAAGCATACCTGTTAATTATTCTACCACTTTTTTTCAAATATCTTAGATCATCGTACCATTACTATGGATGATTTGTCTTATAGTTATCATGGTTAACTGTATTGTACAAATAAATACATTGTCAACTATTGGCAATCCACAAGATAAAAGTCAATCGAAGTGTCATGCATTCTGTGATCATTTATTATATAACCCAGTGGACAAACAATATCGTTACAAGTATAAAAGATGCATGAAAAGATGTTGAAATTATGGTGTGGAAATGGGTAGTATCAAAGAATTATAAACTATGTATTATTTACTAATCGTAAACTACAGGTGGAGATGTTTTCATTAAATGAATAAATGATATATATGGTAGCATAAATTGTCTTTCATTAATCGTAAATGGAAAGGGAGTTTTTGTCTATGATGATATTATGGTGTGGGTTACTTATATCCACGTAAGTAGTATATAGTGATGGTCAAGCATAGAATGTATTTTGGCGGAAGATTGATAAGGAAAGAACAGGAACGAAGCTTAATCGGTATTAAAATGCATAGATAATGATATTAGAGAAGATGGACTGATATTTCCAGAAGGAACAGTCAAGATTGTGACAATTGATTGTTATTTTGTAAATTAACTGTTAACTGTATGGTTATCAGACTTTAGTGAGGTAGTCTGTAATTTTCACCGGTGTTCTTGTTCACCACAGTGTTACGCCATGAACTACACGTTTACTCACGAACAGATTTATAAGAAAAATTGTCAATCTGTTGGACAAATCTTCTTAAATTCTGGATCGTCTTTTGATTAATTAAACTGTAGGATCATAATTTAACAGAAAATATCATTGGAAGTTGACTATTTCTTAGTTATTTTCTTTCGAAAAAGAATGCTCCTGAGATAGATAATTTTCTGTATTTGTACACTTCAATATTTATCTATTTATTTCCTAACTTACTCCTGTTACCCCTCATGAGGAGCATAGGCCACCCACCAGCATTCTCCATCCAACTCTGCCCTCGACAATCCTTTCTGGTTCATTCCAGTTGCTATTCATTCTTTTCAAATCTGCTTCCGATTCCCGATGCAGTATGTTCATTGGTCTTTCACTGTTCCATTTCCTTTAGGGATTCCAAGTTAGCACTTGCATAGTGATGCAGTTTGATGATTTCCAAAATATATGTCCTATCCACTTCCAACTTCATTTCCTAATTTCTTCATCAGCTGGTAGCTGATATGTTCTCTCCCACAGTAGGTTGTTACTGATGATATCTGGCCAACAGACATTCAGTATCTTGTGTAGACAATTATTTGTAAATACTTGTACCTTATCGATGATGGATGTAGTAGTTCTCCACGTTTCATCTCTGTACAGTAGAACTATCTTGATGTTCGTATTGAAGATTCTGACTTTGATGTTGATTGACAGTTGTTTTGAGTTTCATATGTTCTTCAATTTATCCAACTATTAATAATTTATGTGAAAGCAAACAATAAGTGTCATATTTTACATGATAGCTTCATTAATCAAATCCATTAACTAATTAGTTAATTAATTATACTGTATTTAATGGCATATATAAATTATAAATTTTTTAAAATAAATAATACATTTAGTAAGCAAAGATGGATAGTGGTTAGGCGCGTTTCGTCCTATTTGGGACTCGTCAGATAGATGTACCTGCATCTCAGAGTTGATGTTCACTCTGGGACTCGCTTCAACTCTGAGATATTTTTTTCTTCGGTGTTAGATAGTTCTAAAATTAGTTCAATACACTATGGTAACTTACAATGGAAAACTATTACGATTATATACGGTATTTGAAGCGAAAGGTACTGGGTTCGAGTTACAGAGTGAACATCAATTCTGAGATGCAGGTACATTCAGCTGACGAGTCCCAAATGGGACGAAACGCGCCTTGTCCTGGATTCCACTGCTAGCCACTATCCATCTTTACTTACAATGCTTGTGAATTAAGGCTATATCGAGGCAATACGCACAGTATGCACATATGCCAATTACAGACTGACCAGTTACAGTCCTAATACATCAATAGGAAGATTCAAACAAACAATACTAAGTGAATTTAAATAATACATTTTGTCAAATATTTAATCAAACAATTTGAAAACTGGCTTAGTACTGAAATTGTATAAAGTATTTTGTGTATAATAGGATTATACTAATCATAGATAATATAACTAAATATCTATACAGAACATTATTTGACGTAATTTGAATGGCATTGTGGTGTCGGTCGGTTGCTATGTCAAGCCAACATAGCTTATTCTAGTTTCCCAACAAGACAATTTATTCATTCTTCTAGAGTCACATTTTGATCTTGTTAATTATTCACTTATCAATCTTGACTGTTTTCATATGAGCGTATGTGTGTGCATTTTTTTATCTTACCACATATCTGTAAATTATTTTTTTGTGACTATAAATATTGATTAACGCTTGATTAAATCTAGTTGGCTCAACTCCATCTCCACCGCACATCATTTCCTTTCTCTCTCTTCTTTTCGATTCATTCCTCTGATTGTCTGTTCAAATGAATAAATGTACAAAATAAACACATTTAGAAATCTATTCTCGTATTTGACTTATTAAATTCTGTTATATACTAACGCGATTTAAGTTGATAATTACATACGAGGATCGAAGATATGTATATTTCAATAACATTCATTCACACAATCGACCTGGAGTCAGATCCAAGAGCTCCACTAAAATGGTGAGCCCGTCGACAACATCGTCCCAGCTAATTGATTTCAAAAATGAAGGGCCACTAAAGCATTTATAATGCAAACGGAATATAAATTATCAGAAAAAGTTATATACATTGGTTGTATTAGAAATTCATTTGTTTAACTACAGTTATTGACCATGAGTTAATAGATTAATCATAGCATATGATTACCTCAGAGATTTTTGTCTCATATTGATGAAAGCATCGAGTAAAGTCGTTCTATCCACCTAAAACATCAGAAGTATAAGTTGTGTTATAACTTGTGGCCTGAATGCCCTGTTAATATATAAGGTGATAATACCGCCAATTAGAGAGCAGCGACTTATCGATCGGATCAGTGACACACGAAACCCGTACGAGCACTCTAGATTACTTATCGGTCCTGTTTTCTGCCTAGCCCAGCTAGTTAAGTCCAGTACACCAATAACAGCCTCTGCGGTATGGATCATTTATTTCAAACATACTAGGTTTATATACGAAACAGGCAGACCACATCGTACCATTAAATGGAAGAACAACATTTGTATAAGAGTTAGCCAAATGTGGCTGTCAATAAGGGAGATAGTTATTGATAGACTCATGAATAAAAAAAAGTTATCGCTGAGTTTGATAAATATTTTATAAAATGTACGGGGGGTTCATAAAACCCTCTACTGATAATAATTATCATGTGCTCACTCAAAACTAGATTCAAGAGCTATTTCCTGGGGTTCTAGTGAGAAGCCTTGATCAATGGAATTCAACCAGATATGTTGTGAAATACTAACTCACTGAAAACAATGGTGGATAGGTGACTCAATTACGTGAATTGGTTGAAGTTAGACATTAACACCATTGGATTCCGGCCAGCTCAGTGGTCTAGATGTTAAGCGTTCGCGCACGAGACCGATAGGTTCTGTGTTCGAGTTATGCGAGGCGGGATCGTGGATGCGTACCGCTGAGGAGTCTGATCCAAGACAAAAAGGTCGTCCAGTGTATCCAGATTTTCCATAGAGGTCTAGTTTCAATTGACTCATGAATTCAACTATGAAAATACTAAAATCTCCACAAAACCCCATTCTGATAAAATACTAAATAATTGATTAGAAATATGATTTGTAGCAATAATGTTCAATCTTTTTCTTTATAAAATATAATCTGTCAAGTGGTAATGACATTAAACTATGCTAATCTACAAATGACATATGAAATTATTAATTGGAGTTCATAAAATATTATCCTGTATAGATTTGTCTTAATTCATTTATATTTAACAAACAAAAAAAGGGGAAACAGACTGTTAGATAGAAAACTATCTAATTATACAAATGCTCATATTATATCAGTAGAGAAGCTGTGTAGAGAAATAGTTTCTTCTAATGAACAATTAAAATGATTGATTGTGTTTCATGGAAATAAAACGAAACAATCTTGTTGTATTAATTATTTAGTATACTGTTATATTTTCCTTTACTTTAAACTAGTAATTTGCAAATGTTTTTTCTTAGAAAAGATCACATTTTTAAATACACTTAATTACATTATAGTGAGTGTAATTATGCTCTCATTACGAAAGTCATCATCCAGAAGATACAAGTGTTTATTAATAGTTGTCTAGACAAAATACTTAGGATAGGTTGACCAGACACTATCAGTAACAACCTACTGTGTAAGAGAACAAACCAAACTCCAGTAAAGGAAGAAATTAGGCAGAAGCGATGGAACAAGGATCGTACACACATTTAGGAAATCACCCAAACCGTGTCACAAGGCAAGCCCTCACATGGAATCCTGAAGGTCAAAGGAAAAGAGGAAGACCAAAGAATATATTACACCGAGAAACGGAGACAGACATGAGAAGAATGAACAAAAATTGGATAGAACTAGAAAGGAAGGCCCAAGACAGAGTGGGTTTGAGAATGCCGGTTGCGAACTATGCTTCATTGGGGGTAACAGGAATAAGTAATTATTTATAATTACGTTATTATTATTATTACTATCAGGTAAATATTTCTGCTTATTTTATAGTCTGAAGTTGCTTCGATATTCATTAAAAGTTACAGGGTGATATATGTTTGTTAATCGCAAAACAACCATCAATCAACCCTTGTTGTTCAGGAAAACAAAACAAGCAAATAGGATGTTTGCTTTATGATTTCGGAAGAGAAAACAAGTATCCAGTTTTCATTTGCTTTTGTAACTTCCTATTTTATAGGCAAACATTTAAGTTTATATTTACCACCAGTACTTCAACATATTTATTTCCAAGTTAAAATGGATATCGATTCCAATGGTCTAGAGGATTAGCGTTCTCACGCAAGATCAAAAGTCCTGTGTTCCAATTGCGCATTGAAAGATAGCAATACTAAAATAAAACGGCCGTCTAGTTCTTTTAAGTTTCCATAGGTGATCTAACTTATATCGCCTCTGGATTTCAATGAAATTCAACAATCACTACAAACCTATACTTACAATAACTATATTTGAAAATGTTTACATGCTGGTTGAAGATAATAATCTATTCAATTTTTCATTCATCAACTGATACGTATGGAGTGAATCTTAAAGCAGTGGTGCGATCCCAAAAGAAATAAATTATTTCTTCTACACTTGATAAAAATTTTCAGTTAGTCTATTGGAGATAGTTGCTGACGTCGTTGTAGAGATCTCAGTTTATATATGCAGTCGTGTGCATTCAGTTGATAACATTTTCTCAGTACGGGATTCCTCAGCATTGCAAATACATGAGATCGCACAGAGGACTCAAGCCCATAATTTTCGATCTTGCACACGAAAGCTTAACCTCTTAAACATTGAGCAGATATTCAACGATGTTATTGTCTAACTTCAATCACTGCTTCTAAGTTTTCAATGATAGTCTAGCTAAGATCGACTCGTGATTTCAACTGTGAAAAAAATTATATCATACGCGATAGATAATCAGTAAAAGAGTAAATAAAAAAAGATGTAAGCAATTATTTACTATACTGATATTTGTAACAGACATCATAATCAGCGGAACATCTGTCATTCTAATCATGAGATGACTTTATCAATAAATTTTTATCAGCATTGAAACATAAGAGTTGTAGAGTGAAACAAATTATTGTACAAACAAAGATCTAACAAGTTGTTTCAAACAAATTTACAATCAGAAGGGGTTTTGTGGAGATTTCAGTATTTTCATAGTTGAAATCATGAGTCAATTGAAGCTAGACCACCAAGGAAAACCTGAAAGCACTGGATGGATGCCAGCTCAGTGGTCTATCGGTTAAGGGCTCTGGCTCGAGACTGGTAGGTCCTGGGTTCGAATCTCGCGGGGCGAGATCGTGGATGCGCACTACTGAGGAGTCCCAAAGTAGGACGAAACAGCCATCCAGTGCTTCAAGGTTTTCCTTGGTGGTCTAGCTTCAATTAACTCATGATTTCAACTTTGAAAATTTACAATCGTTATCAAAGATCAAATTTGAAAACAATATTATCTTTAATAATATTATCACTTGAAACTATTTAATGCAAATTATGAACAACCATAATGTATGATATGGCACATCAAAAACAGATTACTTTACGTTTTGTAAATGATTTTGGATTGAATAATGTTAGTGCTATGAGACGTAAGTTAACTTCATGTTTTTACCAGGATTAAAATATAATGAAACATTTTTACCAAATTATTCATATGGATTTAATATGTGACACAATTACCAGAGTAGTGACTTATATATTAAAGCACATAACATGCAATTGTCAAGTTATATGTTCTAAACTTACTCTCATGCTAAAAATGAGTTGTCTAAAGCACATTCAGAAATCTAAAACCTTTGTTTCATCCATGAAGGAAGTAAATAAAGCTTGTCTAGGAAAAGTGTTATAGCTCATATATGATATAATAATTTGTTTGTTTAGCGTAAGAGTGATTTTGAATTTGGAACACTAATGCATGTAAGTGATCTCCACAAATCCTTCAATCGCACAATAATCACATAAATACTAGGAATTGCTATCAAGATGAATCCCTGGAGTTCAGCCACATCAGGGATAAGACAGTTATCATTCAGTCTTATTGAATCAGTCAGTCAGTCACAACGTAGAACTTCGTACGTACGTACATCAGTTCGAGTTGCCATACCACATCAGCACAGAAATGCAGTTGTCAATTCAAATCCCATAGTGGTAGAAGTAGTAAGAGTATAAGCATTTATTTATTTGCGAGAGGGCTGTGATACTGCCCAGGTGCCCAAACCGAAGCAGGTGGTTTTCTTAGGGGGCCACACCCCGAGCCTTTGACCTAGAGGTCTAACCCACAAGGCAGTGGAGCATCGTGAGGAGATGCAGTCCCATGTTAGCCGGTGACCAACAACTGGTTCATTCGCCATTTGTTTCTTCAGGATACGGGAGCCCATGTGCACCATTGGTTTGGAATCAGGGTTTTCCAACTCCCTTAGGTGGATCCTCCACATTCACCAACCCGGTTATAGCGCCGGACATTCGCTTTTCGTCCTCTCACTTTCGTAAACAACACCCCCGCCACGAGAAGGCAGTGAGTAGGACTTCCCTGGCAGGGGCTATATACGCGTGGCCATGTGAGAGCATTTCGAGAGGGAGAGTGGACTCTCCCCACTCTCGGCCGTACCAGGGCATTTGGGGGCAAATAAATGAAATGGAACATTCAACTGACAATTATATTCTCGTTCATACTAGAAACAAATCAATTTGCATTATAACTATTATTATTATTATTGTTATTATTATTATTTACCATATCGCTAATTCACCCCCTTTTATCCCAATTTGTGTAACCTTACTTTTCAACTTATGCAGCAGCTCGCTCTTGGTGGAAAATCTGTCCTATCTAAACGATCTCCAGTCACTGTCTGGTTGAAAGTGAATGCTTCCACCGATTATGAATACTGAAGCAGTCTTCCTGAAACCACGTACGCCGTTCAAGCTGGCTTCCTTTAACGTTTGCACACTAATGCAGATCAGACAACAGATAGGGCTGGCTATGTCTTTGGAAGGTCTTAATGTTGACGTTTGTTGTCTATCCGAGACCCGTATTCAAGACTCTAGTGAAGTACTACAAATCCGCTCTCCATCTGTCGCCTCGAAAAGCTTGTTCCACGTGCGCTTATCCGGGGACCCTGTGGCATCTTCGTCCGGTCTTGCTGGCGTTGGTGTCGCACTAAGCGCTAGAGCTGAGGCAGCACTAATCGATTGGACCCCCATTAACAGTCGGTTATGTGCTGTTAGATTAGAAAGTTCCATCAAAGTGAGAAGAAATCGGCGTGAGAAACGGTGTCTTTTCGTCATCTCCGCTTATGCCCCGACAGATTGCAGCCCGGATGCAATCAAGGATGAGTTTTACCACCAGTTAACTGTTCTTCTCCAGAAATCGCGTTCGACAGATACTGTAGTATTAGCCGGAGACTTGAATGCACAGGTCGGGCGTCTAGGCACAGAAGAGAGTCGTTTAGGTGGCCGATGGGGACTTGTTGGTCTCAGGACAGATAACGGGGACCGTTTGCTGCAACTGTGCACAGACCACAACCTGTTTCTGGACAGCACTAACTTCTGGCACAGTCATCGCCGGTGTGCCACCTGGCGTCCTCCCTCTGCATCTCAAGCCTGGACTCAGATTGATCACATCGCGATCAGCTACCGCTGGCGTGGTTGTGTACAAGACTGCCACTCCTTTTGGAGTACCTATCTGGAGTCTGATCATGCCCTGGTCTGCGCCAATCTCACCCTACTTTTCAGCGGCCGAAGGATTGACCACCACCAACGGATTGATGTTAGTAAACTGGCTTCAACTTCTGTTGCAAGTAAGTATTGAGCGGAGCTAGCTCCTAGGCTAGCTACTATCCCACCGAAAAGTATAGATGAGCATTGGTTGCATCTTCACGACGCCATGAAAATGGTGAGTAAAGCCGCTTGCGGTTTCGCGAAACGTCCCGCTTACAAGCACTGGGTTTCTTCTGGCTCCTTACAACTGATGGAAACCCGTCGGTCTACTCCGGGTGACCGTGAGTTTGACCACAAACGAAGGCTGTTACGTAATGAAACTGGGCAAAGCTTGCGTAAGGACCGAGAAGCCTGGTGGTCGGAGCGTGACAATGAGATGGAAGCAACAGCTGCATCTGGTAACTGCCGGAAGCTCTTCCAACTCATCCGAGCCACTGGCAGCAAGAAGTCTGGTGTGAGTGAAACAATCTGTGAGGATGACAGGATGACAGTCACTAACATCTGTCGACGTCTTGGACGATGGGCGGAATTTTTCGAAGGGCAATTCAACTGGCCTGCTGCTCCGGCAACACCAACCAGTTTGTCCTGCCCCCCATGGCCGGTGACGACTGATCCACCAAACGAGGCGGAAGTCCGCAAGGAACTCCAACTCTTGAAACGTTACAAATCACCGGGCCCAGATGACTTACCTCCGACTCTTTTTAAAGATGGTGATGACTTTCTGACTAAGGAATTGACTGTGTTATTTGCAGAGGTTTGGGAGGAAGAAAGTGTTCCAACATCATGGAATGAGTCAATAGTCGTCCCTATCTTTAAAAAGAGTTCACGTTGTTCCTGTAACAACTATCGGAAGACAAGTCAACTTCCGATTGCGTCCAAACTATTGGCTTCTGTCATTCTTCGCAGGTTGTTTAAAACCCGAGAACGATTGACTCGCGAGGAGCAGGCTGGTTTTCGTTCTGGTCGAGGATGCATTGATCACATCTTCACTCTCCGCCAAATGTTAGAACACCGTCATACTTATCGCAGGCCAACAATCGTAGTGTTTCTTGATATCAGGGCGGCCTTCGATTCGTTGGACAGGACTGTTCTCTGGGATTGTCTATTGAAGAAGGGTGTGCCTGAGAAGTTCATTAACATCTTAAAGGCCCTGTATACGAACACCTCAGGCAGAGTGAGGGCATACAACCACCTTTCTCCCTTGTTCCATTTGAGCAGTGGGGTTAGGCAGGGTTGCCCAATCTCACCATTCCTCTTCAACTTTGCCATCGACGACATCCTGGAAACAGCTCTGATGGATGTAAGTAATGGCGGTGTGGATCTGCTGCCTGGAGAACGACTTCTCGACCTCGAGTATGTGGATGATATTGTCTTACTGTGTGATAATGCCCAAGGCATGCAATCCGCACTTAATCAGTTGGCAATCAGTGTCCACAGGTACGGTATGTGCTTTGTACCTTCGAAGTGCAAGGTACTCCTACAAGATTGGCAGGATTCTCATCCTGTACTCACCCTGGATGGTGAGCAGATTGAAGTAGTTGAGAAGTTCGTGTATCTAGGTAGCTACATAAGTGCTGGTGGTGGCGTGAGTGATGAGATTGATGCACGTATAATGAAAGCCAGAGCGGCTTATGCCAATCTGGGCCATCTTTGGCGCCTTCGTGATGTTGGTCTGGCTGTAAAAGGTCGGATCTACAACGCGTCGGTGAGAGCAGTTTTCCTCTATGCTTGTGAAACCTGGCCTCTCCGAGTTGAGGATGTTAGACGTCTCTCTATGTTCGATCATCGTTGTCTCCGACGGATTGCTGGTATTCAGTGGCAACACCATGTTAGTAATGCAGAGGTTCGGCATCGTGTGCTCGGGCGCAGAGACGATAATTCAATTGGTGTCACCATCTTGAAACACCGACTTCGGTGGCTTGGACATGTTTTACGAATGTCGTCCCAGAGAACTCCACGTCGTGCATTATTTGCCGACTCTAGGACTGGTTGGAAAAAGCGGAGAGGAGGTCAGTGTATGACATGGTGTCGTGGTATGAAAGAAAGCTGCAAAGGGCTAGCTTCTGTTGATCCTTCACGACTCCCTGGCTGGGGTCCGAGAGATGATGCAACACAGTGGCTAGAGACGTTATCAGATATGGCTCAGAATAGAAGCCAGTGGCGATCCTGCTGTAACCTTCTTTTGCTTTCTTCATAAAGAGTGGCTATAACTTTCCTAACTGAGAGAGCTCTTCTGGTTGTACATTTCAGTTCCCCCCATCATTACTCTTCTCCTTCTCTTTTTTTCCTTCCTTTATATATATGCATCTTCTTCCTCCTCCTCCCATTCTCATTATTTTGTGTGGCGCATATGTATCCGGTGCCCTTTGTACCAATATATATGTGATTAAATAAATAATTATAATAAATAAGTATAAGCATTAATGTGAAAGATTAGAGTTTGAAGATGTTATTGAAGGAGTATAATACAGTGAAATAAATTTGGAAAGAGAAAATAGATAGAGACATGAGGAATTCAGAAGATTAGAATTTGGTAGAACACAAAGAGTGGATGCACCTTCGCCATTGCAAACGATTTTGAGCCATGTCATTGAAGGTCTCTAACCATCGGTTGCTATCATCTTGCGAATCCCAACTAGGTAGTCTACACCTACCAACATGGCTCAGTCCAAATGTCAGTCTTATTGAATATTATTGCGTTATGCAGTAAACAGATTGAGGTTTAAAATAATAACTATTTATCATCATGTCAGTTCTTGCTCCAATGTCATATGCCTATACAGTACACTACTGAAGAGTCCTATTATCTGATCTCTTAAGACCAGATTATAATAAGCAACGTCACTCATTATGATGTAATTTTGAAATATGGTAATGAATAACACGGTATCCACAAGCTGATATAGTTAATTATTTTGATCTTTTCTACTTGTTCAAGTGTTAATATATGAAATTAGAGACATAAGCACAGTTTCATATGTAAAGTGGTAGGAGAAAAACCTGGAACGAGGTTTGACACTAGTTAACACTGATCAGAAGGGTGTGATTGTAATCTTTAAGGAAGTGGTGCTCATTGGTCGATTTTTAATCTCGTATACCCCAGCTTCACAGTCTGAAACATTACAAATAAGTTTATTTTCGTCCTGAAACATATTTTCAAAGGACTGATCACTGAGTAGTGACTAATGTAATATATGTTAAGTCCTATTAAGTATTGATCCAATGTACATGTTTACCAGATATAAAGTAAACATATTACCAAAAAATTATATCATTTAGTCTTTGATAGTTAGATACTTAACGTAGAATCTTGTTAAATAAGTATCCAGTGTTAGCTGTACACCTAGCTTACTATTTACATAATTTTTGTTACTAAACTTCTTTCTTCTTATAAATGACTAGGCACCATATATATGTCATGATTATACAGTTTACAATCTTGTCGTTTTTATCTTTAACTTAGTTATCCTTTTAGTTTTTATTTATTCTCTGAAGAAGTGGTTTACTTTGAGTCACGAAACGTCAGAAAATCTAATTTTTCTACTCATTGGTATATTACTTATTACTTTTGTTTATTTGTACCATATATTTATGATAAATTCCTATCACATTCAATATTGATAACATAAATTGTCATACAAATTTACAGTCTTATCTACTGATTATAAATAAAACTAAATTTATACTCTACAAATTACCTCACTTATTATTTGACATTAACAAAAAAAGATTACTCATTTTATAGATGGATGACTGAGTTAATTAAAGCTAGACCACTATGGAAAATCTCGATAAACTGGACGACCATTTTGTCCTAGTATGGGACTCTTCAGCAATATGCATCCCGTCATGCATGATTCGAACTCAGGATCTATCAGTCTCACGCACGAACGCTTAACATCTAGACCATTGAGCCGACATCCAAAGGTATTAATGTCTAACTTCAACCAATTCATGAAATTGAGTCACCGTCCACCATTGTTTTCAGTGAGTTAGTATTTCACAACATATCTGGTTGAATTCCATTGATCAAGGCTTCTCACTAGAACTCCAGGAAATACGTCTTAAAGCCAGTCACATACTAGGACGAAACGGCTGTCCTGTGCTTCCAGGTTTTTCATGGTGGTCTAGTTTTAACTGACTCATGAACTCAACTATAAAATACATATCAGTTTAAGACTCTGTACTTGATATGCTATGCTTTTAAATTTGAAGTTATTTTCTTTACATTTGTCTATCACGTTGAATTAAATTGCAATAAATTCAACAACTCAAGACTGATTATTTAAAATTTATTTGATAAACTATAGTAAAGAGTTTCAAAAGAAATATGGTTTTCTGCACTAGTGAGTGGATTATCTTTAACAATTGATATCACTTTTGAGGAGTAAATACAAGATAATTAAATAAGTAATTAACATTTATGTGAACAAGGTTACCAGAATACTTCTTCCCTTGTGTGAATGGGCATTGTTGAGGAGTCCCATACTAGGTCGAAACAGGTGTTTAGTACCCTCAAGTTTTAAATGGTTATTTTACTTGATCTTTTACTTGATCAGGTCTTGATTTCAATAATAATCCATGTAAACTGTTACAGAAAAAATAAGAATGAATCATAAGTGCTTTCATAGTCCGTCTATGTTGTATATACTGTAGTAGCTTTGCTTCGCTAATCGTTCACCACGATATCGTTATGACATAAGTCGCAACGGTGTTTGAAATTAGAATGCAAAGAGACGAGGCAATTGCAGTCTAGTATCAAATAGAGCAGACCACAAAATGGTGAGCACACTAAACGAATTTGGAGCAGTGAGGCGAATAAGTATATGCGAGCAATTACATAGGCAAATTTATAGTGAAATCGTACAAGGGTGTAGCAAGAGAAAGTAAAAGTTAATAGCAGGATTCGAGTATATATATATATATATAGGGAGGAGGATGAATCATCGAGTGATATTTAAGCAATCAACATTTTAAATTCCCTTGGTATTGTTTGTTTGAATTTTCCCATTGATTTTTAGGACTGTCATTGATCAGTTTCGAGTCCCAGAGTGAACATCAACTCTGAGATGCAGGTACATATACTGACGAGTCACAAATAGGACCAAACGCGCTTCCTGGATTCCACTGCTAGTCACTATACATCTTTGCTTATAATCAACATTTTAGCTAGAATCTTTCATGTGCTCTAGTGATCATAAAAGTACAAGGAAATATGTAAATTGTTATTTTTCAAATTACATTATCTGTTAAGTAAGGTAATAAAAAAGCTTAACCAAAATTAACCATAATAGAAGTTGGTTGTAGGCTGTTTGCTGTAATATTATCTATTCTAACTAGCGAATTTTTTTAAGGAGAATAAAGAATATTTGAGCCTACTTTTGCTTTTGTAATGATTCTTTCCTCACGTTCTTCACTTTCAAATGTAGCAATACTGCGTTGGCAAAAATAAAAAAAAGTAACATCTTGATCCCATTAAATAAAATGAAAAGAAAACGATTTCCTGTATTAACAAAGTGTCTTGATTATCACGTAATTTGGTAGTTTGAAAGTTTCCACAAAATATTCAAAAATGAAGAATAGGGGAGTGAAGGTTTGTTCATTTGGCTCTATATTTATGAACCCATAATTATTGTATAAAAATAGCATAAATAAGACATGCACAAATGAACTAGTCAATGTTATTTCCAGAAAAAGGTGAACATTTGGAACTGTTACTGAATAAGTACTTCAAGAATGCGTCATTTGTAAATTCGAAGTGTAACGAGTTAAATTTTTGGATGCGACATCGTCTATGCTCACTGGTGAGTAGTCCCACTCTAAAACGAAATAGTGTCTCAGTGATTTCAGGTTTTCAATGGTGTGTTGTATAGAGGTAAGAATTAAAGCCTCCATCTACATAAAAGTTCACTACCCTGGTATACGACTTAATCCAATCCAGGTAAAACGTACTTTTGTACGGCTTATTTCACTCATTGCGGAATCTGATGAAATTATTGAAAATAATTCTCAACTCAAGTATTCCATGTTTTTAAATACATTACAGGAATTTTAAAAGAAGTGAAGTGAATAAGATTGTCCAAAAGTCATATTGATTAGTAAACTACTTAATGTCACGTTTATAATAATCGATTCGAAATCTCATGCTAGCATTTCTAGTTGTCATTATTGAATCATATTACATACCCCCTATTACTGATTGTTATCGATTGGTTTCATTATTCAATCTAAATGCATTCCATGGATTTACTGAGTCTTCGGATCATAGTTTCTTTTGTTCGTCTATTTCTTTACTCTACATGCCAACTCAGAATTAAAAAGTACCTTCAAGCTAGATGGAAATTATTGCATTTAAGACTCGACATAAATCCCATAAAAGTAAAAACACATCCGTTTCTCCATCTTTCGACTAGTAATATTGTAATGAACGAGAACACAAATGAGGACAATCAAATATATTTGAACACAGAATTACACAATATCTTACTTAAATCTGAGAATCATACAGTAAATACTTCATTTGCAAAATGTTAATCGATGGTCTCAAACTTGACTGTTTCTGTTGCAAATATCAGTCAATCGTCTCAGACTTGATTGTTCTTTTGATTCCATACCAATCATTTATTGTTCTTGTTCTCTTTTCTTTGATCTTCTTAACCTTCTGCATCCATGCATCTCACTCTAGATTGATGATGCATACTACTGATATCTGTCGACATCAATAGCACACATCACAACATATCTTATGAAGAAAAACTATTCAACAAGAAGGTAGAAACACAAGAAGTTTGCTTTATCAGTTTATCTATTTAAACTAAACTAAACTTAGTTCTCTTTTATTCTGATAATGATGATTATAGCAATAACAACTGTAGTATAATTTGGAAATCTCCATTTTTAATTTGTTAGCCTTATGCAAGATAATAATAATTAATTGCAAATGAACTAAAAAATTACCAATATCGTCACAAAAACCCTTCTGATAATAATTATATAGTCACTAGTGACTGTCTTCAAGAGGTATTTCCTGGAGTTCTATTGAGAAGCCGTGATCAATGGAATTAAACCAGGTCTACTGTGAGATATTAACTCACTAAAAACAATGGTGGACGGTGACTCCATTTCATGAATTGTTTGAAGTTAGACAATAACACCGTTATATATCGGCTTAGTGGTCTAGATGTTAAGCGCTCGCGCACGAGATCCTGAGTTCGAATCATGAAAGGCGGGCTGAATAGTCTCATACTAGGTGGAGATGGTCGTCTAGTGTATTGAGATTTTCCATGGTGGTCTAGGTTTAATTACCTTATAAATTCAGGTATAAAATTATTAAATTCTCTACAATACCTCTTGATAATGTCATGTATTTTCTTGACAATCTAGATTCGCTCACTGATAACAACAAGAACACTAAATCACAATGTCAGTTTTAATCTTAGATACATGAAAATATCATAAAAGATTTTATGGTGATTTATATTGTTATTCAAGACAACTTTATCAGTTTTAAGAATGCAATGTTAAAATGTCATGTGATTTGTTATTTACAAAACTATATGAAAGGGTAATGTTATTTTGAAGTTTCACTAACATAATATAACTATGGGTTTCACTTCAGTTGAAATTTCTAACAACTGAGTAGTTATTAATCATTGGGACAAAGATTTATACGTATACTCAATTCAACATGGAAAAGTTATTTACACACACAATCTCACTATCATATCACAAAAGTTGTGTTTACAAACCACTGAGTCGAAATACAACTGAGTCAATTTCTGATGTCAGTCGTCAGCATAATCAAATGTCTCTAATGTACTGTGACAATAACTGAGCAGCTTGAAACTGAGGAGGGAGAGCTTTGTAGTAAACTTTTATTTTAGATAGCTTTTAATCTGACATTAATCAGAGTGAAATCGGTTTCTATTTCCATATCCTCCATTAACTATCGAATTAGACAATTTTAAAATTAGGATTTTCAATCATTTCTTTTATATTCAAATCTGTGTATTAAGGGCATATGGTCAACAGTCCGTATTTTTCCTTTCTTAGTGAGCTTTTGGGAGCATCCATCCTTCTCCTGAATGAGTCAATCGAATGTATTGACATCACTATTTCTGGTAGTAGGTCCCAAGAGTTGAATATCCGAAGGGATTCAAAATTATTTTCTTCAGTGTTCTACACATTGAAGTTCCGTCACTACTTACTTTGGTGTAAGACATATTTAACAGGTCTAACTTCTCAAACGGCAATGTTCATGGTATGCCTCAGATTTTCAGAATTTCACAGTTAGCTAGCCTCTGTACTTTTTCCGATAGATTTGAGTTTTCTTTTCTGCTATCATTATTGTTATTATATCAAACAACTATTTCGTCAATATGTCATAATTTACTGGGTTTTCACCCCCCCCTTTCATTCGTTCATCAACTTGTGCGGGCAATTGTTTTAATGAATTTCTACTGCAAACGACTTAAAAATTAAGATATCAATTAATGGAATTGTCCCTACCCAATAATAATATTTTAATATATATATATATATATATGCTAATGAAATACTTTAAAAATACCAAAAGTACACAATTGTCATTATGTCATCATAGTTCTTCTTCTTAAATATCAATATCAGTTTAAATTCAAATTTCTTACTACAATACTGATTAGTTCAATAACCGACTGACTTCAAAACATTTTACTAGTGTGACAAATATGCGACATACAGAATGACTATTATAATAAGATACAAACATCCCTGGAGACAATTGATTCGTAACGTGTAACAATTCAATACAGTATATTTACATACTGATTTTATACTAGTTTAAACAAATTTTCCAGTCCCCATCAAGTTTTTTAAACTGACATGATCACTGAAAAGTATACTAAAATCATTTATCTTGCGCGATCGTCCACAATTGTCTCCACTGAATAACTGCTTCACAACAGACACTGCCGACCACTACTAGATGGCCGCTCAATATCGTGGATTGGTTGAAGTTAGGCATTAACACCGTTGGATGCCGGCTTAGTGGTCTAGAGGTCAAGTGTTCGAGGGCGAGACCGAAGGTTTTGGGTTCGAGTTCCGAGTTCAGGACCGTGGATGTGCACTGCTAGGGAGTCCCGTACTAGGACTAAACGGCCATCCAGTGCTTTCGGGTTTTCAGTGGTGGTCTAACATTGACCCATTCATGATATCAATATAAACTCAACAATCTCCACAACCCCATACTGAGATAAAATTTATGTTCACAAAAACGTGCGATTATGGAATCGTCAAGCAGAGGTCAATGAGGTACATGGAGATCACTTATGTCCGCTATTTTGAAAGATATGAAATTCAGAACTTTTTCTTTTAATTCGTTTTCTGACAAGAATTTCAAGATCTAGTCATAAATCTGAAAGGTTACACGCTTAAGTATACTGTAAGTTACAGAGTCTTTAACGACATGCAATTTAAAATCTGTGTTTTATGTAAAAACAGTTTACTAACCTTCATTGTTCGTCATGATATTGGTTTTATCACAGTTTAAAAATCTGCTTTTGTCCATGTCATTATTATTGTGAAAGATGTTGGGATTCTTTTTTCACCAGCATCAAGACGATTCAAATTAAACCATGAAATAATTATTCTGATTTGGTGTCGAACTTAAAATAACATAAATGTCTACCGTGAGAATGGCTAATTTTTCGGCCATTGCTAAAATGACTTAGTTGAAAGTTCGAAATGTAAAATACAACTCCGTATTATTTAATTAACTATGCATGTCGCGAAATCTAAAGCTATTTAAACTCATTTAGGTAGCATTAATGTGGCTATACAGGCTAAAAAACACTAGTTATCTGAAAAGAATCTACTACACGACCACTATCGGCAAGTATGATAGAATGTAACTCCATATAGTTTTTGCTCAGTTTCGTAGATTGGTTGAAGTTAGAAATTAACACCGTTGGATGCCGCCTCAGTGGTCTACCGGTTAAGTGCTCTGACGCGAGACTGGTAGGTCCTGGGTTCGAATCTCGCCAGGTAGGATCGTTGATGCACACTGCTGAGGAGTTCCATAATAGGATGAAACGGCCGTCCAGTGCTTCCAGGTTTTCCATGGTGTTCTAGCTTCAATTGACTCATGATCTCAACTCTATATGATATTATTATTGGCTTTATTCAACATTATATTCTGGTACAATATAGGAGTCTCAGCACGAAAAAAATGGTAACATAAACATATTTGTATTTACTCAGGTGTGTTTGTACGGCATCTTAAAAGTAGAAAGTCGATAAAGTCATTTGAAAACTTGAAACAAGCAAAAGTAGATCGAAACCAGTTAACGTTTACAAACGTAGCTACACCGGTGCCATACCTCTTTTTACTGGTTTATCGATCATGACGATAGATGTTGAAATCACGTAGTGATACTATGAAAACTCGTATACACATATCTAATCGAACAAAAATTAAATTCTTACTTATGAACTTAAAATAGACTATAGGGTTTGTAGTGTGTTCACATTCAGAATGTTTAAGTGATTCATGAATAGCTGATATAATTATTATTTTTTTCTTTTTTTTATTAAGTCCTTAAGTTTTCTTCATTTCATCTTTATAATTTCATTAGATCCCATTATATGAATAAATTAATTTTTTTCATAACATAATACTATTTTTACATTTTTGATTGTTAATTAAGTAGTAATGTATTACTTATAAACATTTCCTTTTCAGATACACTTTTTCTCCTAATAAGATAATTTACTGAATAGTAGTTTTTAATGTAAGACTGAAGTAATCAGATTGAATATTGAATTGTAAACCTGTTTAGAATTACTAAATTAAATGTAAATTATTCAAAAAGTGTTTTTCTTTTATTATTATTTACCATATTTTTTGAATATCTGAAGAGGTTTTTATGGATATTATAGTAATTTTATTAGTTGAGATCATTGAAAAGTCAAATTCGGTGGTCTAGAGGTTAAGCGCTCGCGTGTGAGACTGATAGGTCGGGGATTAGAATCTCACGAGGCAGAATCGTGGGTGCGCGTCCCATACTAAGACGAAACGGTCAATTGACTCATGATCTCAACTATTAAAATTATTAAAAATCTTAATAAAAACAATGAAGCCTTCGACCCAAAGGTCTGATCTGCAATGCAATGGAGCAACGTTAGGAGATGTAGTCCCATGGTAGCCGGAGAGTAATAATTGTTTCATACACCATTTGTTCCTTCAGGACCCTGGAGCACTAGTGCACCATTGGTTTGGAATCAGGGTTTTCTAACTGCCCTAGGTGGTTCCTCCGTGTTCACCAACCCGGTTAGAGCGCCGAATATTCGTTTTCGTCCTCTTAGTTTCACAGACAACAGTAATGCCAACAGAAGTCAGTCAGTAGGACTTTCTTGGCAGTGGTAGTATACGTGTGACTATGCGAGAGCATTTCGAGAGGGAGAGCTGACTCTCCCCATCCTCAACCGTACCAGGGCATTTGAGAGCATATTAGATTAGATAAAATAACAAAATAAATATGTATCCAAAAACTTTAATTGAATTAGTCAGTTTTGCAAATTGGCAAGAATAATAGAATTCGTGACATTCAAATAAACTTGATAATTTTATTGAATAGCCCATAGTCAATAATATAATTATATCTCTTATACAATTTGATTGGAAGACTTTTCTGATCTAATTATAATAATAATAATAAGAAGAAGAACAGTAATAGACATTTTCAATAATCTTGTATATGGGATTTGTTTATCCTATTTATACTTCTAGTTTTTCTAGTTGAAAGAAAATCACTCGAAATGAATAATAAATTCATTCGGTTTTTCCCCCTTTTTGATTAAGTTTATTTAATTCAAATGAAATACAATTTAATCACATTTGTAGATGAACTGCAATTGTGATTTATGCTATTGATGTCGACAAATGTAAGTAGTAGATATCATCAATCAAAAGTGATATGTCTGAAGACAGAAGGTTAAGAAGATTGAAGAGAATTGGACGAGAACAAAGAATGATTGGTGTGGAAACAAAAGAACAATGAAGTCTGATATGATTGATTGACATTTTGCAAATGGAGTATTTACTGTATGGTTCTCATATTTTAGTAAGAGATTGTGTAATTTTATGTTCAAATATTTTCGATTGTCCTTATTTGTGTTCTCATTCACTAGACAACGTACTCATAAAGAATTAATAAAAATTTATCGTTCGTACTTTAGCTCATTCAGAAAACATTATCGAAGCACTAGTAGTTAGATAAATTTGATAACACTATAAAAAGTGGAATCCTGTTTATTTTTTATCTTGATATTCCTAACTATGAGCAGTTATCTAAACTTTAATCTAATTTTATTTTTTCTTACAATCAATTAACATAGTTTATGTTATAATTCAATTACTTGATAGCAGTTAACACCAGTCAGGTAAATATAAGCAAAGGTAGATAGTGGCTAGCAGTGGAATCCAGGACGCGCGTTTCATCCTATTTGCGACTCGTCAGCTGGATGTACCTGCATCTCAGAGTTGCTGTTCACTATGGGACTCGAACACAGCACGTTTCGCTTCAAATGCCATCGCGTTATCCATTCAGCTACTGACTCCTGATAGCCACTTGCTTGTGAAACGGGGTGAAGTTTAAATTCACTTTGTATTGTTTGTTTGAATCTTCCCATTGATGTTTAGGATTGCAACTGGTCAGTCTCTAATTGGCATATGTGAATACTGTGCTTATTGCCTCGATATATCCATAATTCACAGGCATTATAAGCAGAGATGGATAGTGACTAGCAGTGGAATCCAGGACGCGCGTTTCGTCCCATTTGAGACTCTCCAGCTGGGTGTACCTGCATCTCATACTCAAACAAACAATACTAAGTGAAGTCAGGTAAATAGTTTTGTATTTTTAACAATGAAAGATTGAATTCTAGACATTATTTCTCAAATAAAACTATATGTAAGATGGAATGATTGGTTTTGACATGTAAATGTTTGCTTGCAATGAGTGTTTTCACTTACTATTATCTAAAAGTTTACTATTTTGAGAAACCGAGAGCAAAAACACTCATATTGATGTAATCAGAAGCAATGTAACATCATTTGTGAACATTATATTTGTAATAATCTCAAAGATTGAAATTCAAACAATTCCAACGTTTCGTCTAGCAAATTTGTCTGGAGGTCTTCAGGATAATAAACAAAATCATAATTATTAAATAATATGTATCGTTGAATGAATAGTTGAATAACATTTACTCTCTTCAGGCTGTTCTTATTAGCACATATATACAGCATTTCTACTGTTAATCTTTCCTCATGAGTACCAAACCCTTTCTGAAGTATTTTGGTCCTTTCAAAATTAATCTTGTATCCTATTTCTAATGCATGTAACGCTATCGCCGACCTATTCAAGTCGACTGAGAATTTGGAAGCGTTTTTCAAACAATATTTGTGTTCCTTCAACCGCACATTCAATTATCTGGATGTTTCTCCCACATGAGCTGCACTACAACCACGACAATTGGTCTCATAGACGACGTTCTATTGTTCTTCTTTTAGAAACTTATCATTAACTTTTACTAATGCTGAACTTATGTTATCACTGGTCCGAAAATACATTCTTATGTTTATCTAGAATCCTTCTAATTTTTTCCCATCATCAGAAGAGAATTCTAAGGACAGTATAGATTCTATTTTATTTTAAATGTTACATATTCTTTAATAATTTTTACTTTGGTTATCGCCCTGAAGAAGTCCAGATAAATTTACTGGACAAAACAATAGAATTATTTGAATTTCAATCGCTGAGATTATTTCAAATATGATGTTCAAAAATAACGTCTTCTCTTTACTCGGTGCCCTATTCTATCAAACTATTCATTCAAATATTGACGAATATTCTTATAAACGTAACATTATGCTAAATGACACATTCCATATTGTTTAAAATACAAAGGATATTTTTAAAGGGTTGATCGACACATTTTTAGGATAGTTGGTTGTATGATGCATATTAAATACAATTTAAAATACAGATGTTCGTGGTGAATGTTTTAAACACAGATTGATTTCATTCAATAGAATATGGGATTCACTTAGTGATTAAAATGGACGGTTCTATAAAGTCCTCATCAATTAATTAATAATCTGTCTTTGAAAAGTAAATACAAGTATATCATCCAAAATGATTTTACGCATGACAAATAAATCTCGCGAGGCGGGATCGTGGATGCGCACTATTGAGGAGTCCCACAATAGGACGAAATGGCCGTTCAGTGCTTCCAGGTTTTCCATAGTGGTTAAGCTTCAATTGACTCATGATTTCAACTATAAAATTACTAAAACCTCCACAAAACCCCCTTCTGATAATTTTATTATTGTCATGTTCTTGAAGGCATATTTCCCATAAACTATTATATAATACAATTAATTGTACAATCAAATCGTTTATCTTAATAATGGAAAATGAATATGTTCCTAAGATAATTATTTCATAAAATTGAATATTATTCGAGAAAAAGAAGCTAAGTAATTGTGTAAAGAATAAGAACACAAGTGGGGACAATCGAATGTAATTGAATACAAAATTATTGAACATCACAGTAAAATCTGAGAACAATACAGTAAATACTTCATTTGTAAAAAATCAGTCGCTCCTCTCAGACTTTTATTGTTTCTTCGTTTCCACACCAATCATTCTTTGTTCTTGTTCTCTTTTCTTTGATCTTCTTAACCATCTGCCTTCAGGAGTCTGTCGACACCAGTAGCACACACCACAATTGTACCAAAAAATATTTAATAAAAACTAACTTTTTGTTATATATTTGAATTAAGTTTTACAATTAGGAATAGAACAAATTTCATTGGTATTCAAATACACTACAAGCTCAAAAGTAAATCAATAATAACGAAAGTGAATCCCTTTAAAAAGGTTAAAATGTAAGTTGAAAGTTTTAGCGAGAAGTTGTGAACAGGTGAATTCAATCATATTGATTATAAGATAAATATTATCAATTTTGATAAACAATTAGATAAAAGTATACTTAATACGGATTGGAAAAGCAAGATACTGAATGTCTGTTGGCCAGATATCATCATTAACAACCTACTGTGGGAGAGATTATACCAGCTTTAAGCCGATGAGGAAACTAGGAAAAGAAGTTGGGAGTGGATAGGATATATATTTTGGAAATCATCAAACTGCATCACTATGCAAGTGGTAATTTGGAATCCTAAAGGGAAACGGAACAGGGGAAGACTGAAGAACATACTGCATCGGGAATTGGGAGCAGATATGAAAAAAATAAATAACAACTGGAAGGGATTGCCGTGAACAGAGTTGGATGGAGAGTGCTGTTGGGTGGCCTATGCTCCTCCATGACGGGTAACAGGCGTAAATAAGTAAGTAATACCATATACAAATATTGACAGAAGTTTTAAAAATTTCTTTAAAATATAGTTATCTATGAAATTTTATTAAAATTGGAACAAAATCAAAACAGCACAAGTAATTTTTCACTCAACTCATAAATTCAACTATAGAGACTAAAAGTGATTTATATCCAAGACCTTTATTTAAATAGTCAGCATATGTTTCTTTATGATTTGACCTTATTCATAAATCAATTACTTTTATCACAAGTTTATTTAGATTATAATTTATACTTTAGGTGTCTCAACTATCTTTGAAATAAACAACAGAATGGTTTTTATTATTTTTATATAGTTAATAATGTTTAGAAGACGAACCAACCTTAGTTGTACAGTCATTGAACACTAGAGAGCACCAGACAGCTGTTTTGTTTTGGTTTGAGGCTGCTTAATAGTATGATCCATTTACAATATCGCGAGTTAATCAAAGTTAGAAGTTTAATATATTGGGTGTTGATCCAATGATTTAGAAGTGAGGAAGTCACTGCGAAACTTCAAGTTCCTAAGTTCTGTCCCCAGTATGGTCGAGGATGCATAATGCTGAATTGCCCCATATTGGAATGAATTTGGTATCTCATGATCCTTGCTTTACAGTGACCGTCTAAATTAAATCAGTTCATGACGAAAGCTATAACATTCAACAACTATTTAATTCTTTTTAATGAATTTTGAAAACGTTGTTTGTCGAGTTGTTCAAGTGAACACATAATGAACCTATGGATTATCCTAATATTATAAACACAGTCCCCCATAAATATTTTAGTAAACACTAATAAACTCATTCTAAGCCGTAGTCTAATTGTTTCACTTAATATAACTTAAATAACGGAAATAAATACTATTGTTGACGTTAATGACTGAAATTGACCAGTCTCTAATGGTATATGAACATCTTGAAAAGATTGCCTTGATAATAAAATTAAGTTGAAAGTATTTTTGATCAATTTTCGTAGTAGGCAGTAAAGGGTTCCAGGATTTGTATTTTGCCCTAAACACAGCTCTTCACAAGGATGTATCTGAGCCTGTATTGACGATCAAAGTGGGAACCGGATAGACTGTCTTTTGAATTAAACCATCAAAGTGTTATCTACTTAAATACTGAATCCGAATAACCATAGATTTCGGTAACCTTAAGATTTATCGAGTCATGTCACAGAAGACAAATGTCATTTGTCAAACTTCTATTATCTGTAAATCTGTAGTCAAGTATCTCATAGCGAAGCGTATGTAAATAACTTTCTTTGTATATATTTAAAAATATGGCTAATCTAATGATTTTCTTCGATTAGCTAAATTGAAAAACAACCGATTGAAAATTTTATGTAACCATCTTTTACTTAAAATTTCTGGATGAATTGATAGTTTCATTGGAATAAACAATTTACCACATGACAGACGCTCAAGTACAATTGAGTTTGTTCACATCCAATTTGGTTAATCCCTTTTATTAACTTATTTAATGGACCAAGTCATTCCTACAATAACAACCTACCTATACTATTGTACCTTTATTATTGTTGCACCTGTATGAATATATATACTTGAGCATTGCTTACTGCCAACGTATACATTCATTCTGCTAGCCTTACTGTTAATCGCTTAATTGATTCGATCATCATTCATTTTCGTATGTATGTCATATGTGTACATTTTAATTTTGTTCACTGACCCGCTGACTTGTTAACTCACACACTCGTTCGTTGACTCGATCACTCTCAAGCTCACTCGCTTGCTTTACGGCACTACTCTTTCATACTTGCTTATTGTGCCTGTAATTTGGGATATCTGGTAGGTCATGGGTTCGAATCTCGCGAAGCGAGGTCGCGGATGCGCACTGCTGAGGGGTCCCACAATAGAACGAAACGGCCGTCCAGTGCTTTCAGGTTTGCCATGGTGGTCTAGCTTCAATTGACTCATGATTTCAACTATATAATGAGAATTTGCATTATTAAATATATATCAGATATGTATACATGACAATTTGTTCCCATAGACATTACATATACATATTAATTACATGTAGTTAATGACAATATTCATCTAATTCAATCAATGGTAACAACGGATATGAATAATGAAAAAAGAAATATGTATATTTTGGATTGTTTCAATCAGAAAAACATATTCTGTTAAATCATTGGAAAAATGTAAAGTTAATGTAAATATAAACAATTTGATATATTCCATTGTATGTTTGTTCTTTTCTATGATGCACTAATTAATCTAATTAAATCTAAATATGTAACTGTCATTTACATTTTTATAATTGACAATGTTGATTTATAATTATTCAAGGAAAGTTATATCTACAGAGAAATCAATTTGTTTTAGTAATTGAATAGTTGAATTTATGAGTCAATTGAAGCTAGACCACCATAGAATATCTGCATATACTGGACGTATGCTTCGTCCTAGTATGGAATTCCACGACAGATTCGAACCTAGGACTCTCGTGCGCGAACGCTTAACCTATAGACTATTGAACCGGCATTCAACGGTGTTAATGTTTAACTTCATTAATTCACGACTTATTTTTACTTTATTTTCAGAGTTATCTGCATCCTGAGTAGTAACTAATTTCGAGAGAAAGTTCTCCGAGTCTTATTGAGAAGCAAAGATAGTACAGTTTGACCGTTGTCGAATATTAGGTAGTTATTCACCGACGAGAAACGGTTGCAGATTATCAAGAATTCATTTGAGTTGGATATATAAACCACTGGATTCTGGTTCAGTAGTCTAAAGATTAGGCTCTTACTGCGTAACATAAATGTCTTTAGTTCAAACCTTGTGGATTTATGGATGCTCACTGATGGAGAGACCTATGCTATGATGAAACAGATATCCAACTTCCGTCCGTTCTCTATCTTAATAATAATAGTTTTTTTTCAATTATTTTCAACTTCATGGAGTTTTTGTTTTCTTTACCGTAACTGGAGAACTCAACTAAACATACTGATTTTCAGTTTGGAGTATTTTGGTTATAACTTTTCATGCAGGATTAATGTATCGAAGAAATGGTGTTCATTTTAATTGGATACTACAGTAAATAGTTATGTATTGGCCTATTGAAGTGTGAAGGTCTGCACAGTGAAGTAGTGATTTTCTAAAAGTTTTGATTGGTGCATATCAATGATAATAATAATAATAATGAGAAGAAGAAGAAGAGGGAGAAGAACAAGAATAAGAAGAACAAGAACTTTGAACTTATAAAACAAATCTAGATATCAGATAAAGCAAAATGACAAGTTTCACCATCTATGTACTATACAATACTTGTATAGGTTTAGTAAATTTTAAAAAAAAGATATCAATATTTTAAAAAAAGACACGTATTTTGAATATATGGCAAAGTTTCTGTATGGATAAGCAATATATACAGCTATTGTCATTTTATAGACAAAATACCAATAAATTGAAATAAACATGGTTGTTTTCGATACCAAGTATCAGTTTTGGACATACTGATCATCAGAACCAATATGAGGAAACTGGATACTCAAGTATATCGTAAATCAATATGTATCGATCAAATACTTAGTTAGGACGGCAACAACGCACTGACTGGCAAAATAACCTGCAGAAAGAAACACTGTTCAAAACAGTGCGGGCAATTTGCGGCATCACCATTACAGACAAAAATGAAAGAAAATACCTAATTGATGTTTTACCAAAATATGGCCACCATAATATATAGTCGGCAAATACTTATCAAATATATAATCAACAACAAAGATAAACAAATTGATCGTGTTGCTCTACATGAAGAACGTCTCCGATGTAACAAATAGATTACTAATGCCACTGTGAATAGATCCAGCCCAAAGGCCGACAAAATCATTGAAAACAAACTATGCAAATCAAAGAACAAAGAAAAACGGAGACAAGCCAAACACCATCAATATAATAAACCTCAACAAATGTAATAAACACTAAATCGGAAAAATAAGTTGCCCTCTTCTTCTACATCTGAATAAACACCAGTTAGCTTTTAGGTGACATGACATAGCATCGCTCGTATCAATGCATGTGAACAACCGTGAACTTAAGATCATCCGGAACAACGTTGAAATATTATAGACAGGAAATACAAAGAAAGCCAGATAATTTTCATAAGCCTGACACTTTACTCAAGCATCAGTCTATAAACTCATCGAAATTGACTAAATCCATCACCCAATAAGAAAAAAGATTAACAACTTAAGTTCAGAGTCCGGGTCAGGAGAAAGATCGACAGAAATAAACATAGAAACAACGACCACACAGTTATGGATAACAACTAACCAAATTTCAGCCCAGTCGGATAATCTTTTAGTCAGTTGTTGAGAAGTTCTAATAACTCACATTGAATTATGTGCTGATGATGTTCAAAGGAACAATGAAAGTTTCACAACCTAATCCATCCAACTTTGAGATTATATCAACTCGAATAATCAAAAATAACTTTTCACACTACTGAAATATACATCAGTACATAATATAAGAAAACATGAATTCATTACAAAAATCTATTTAAAATAGTTTTGACATTAACCAATCTTCGTTTATAAGAAAATTCACTTACAATGAAGCCTTTTTTAAACCCTTTAAGCTGAACTGTTGCTTAACTGTAGAAGGATAATCATCCCTATTACATAAAATTTAATAAACAAATTTGTTATAAAAAAATAGTTACAGGATTAGGGGATTCTTTGTGGAGATTTTTAGTAATTTTATTATATTTAGTTGAAATCATGAGTCAATTGAAGCTAGACCACCATAGTAAACCTGGACGAACTGGACGGCCATTTCGTCCTATTGTGGGACTCCTTAGCAGTGAGCTTCCACGATCCTGCCTCGCGAGATTCAAACCTAGGACCTACCAGTCTCGCGCGCGAGCACTTAACCGCACTGCTGAGAAGTCCCACAATAGAACGAAACAGCCGTCCAGTGCTTCCAGGTTCACCATAGTGGTCTAGCTTCAATTGATTCATGATTTCAACTATATATAAAAAAATTACAGGATTAATTCTAATTTAGTTTTCAACAGTTTGGATTATCCGTCTTGTGTTTTGGATCCCGTCGCCAGCCTCATCCCATCAATTGATTACATACAGAACTACAAATTTTGTTGTTTATATGATTTTCTATAAATAGTACAAATCTCCATAGATTTTTTCAATACTAGAAACTAATGAAGTGTAAAATTTTACATTTAATCTTGTTTTTCGTACAGATTAGAAATATTTACAAAGTTTTACACTCCGTTTATTTTGTTACTCAATGCCTTTAATAGTAAGTACAATATACATTACCTTTTTTCTTTACAAATGAATTGAAAGGGATTTGTTTTACAGTGATATAGAAGTTATTACAGTCTAGATGGAAGGTATATTTAATTCTAATAGGAATAAAGCATAAGACTACAATCTTCTTAATCATTTTCTTTTACTAAGAAGAGACAAAATGTTTGTTTACTTTAGTTTAGACGAAAAAATAAATATGATTCAATGTTGATATGTAAATATACTTCATTCCGCAAAGCATCAATCAATTGTCTCAAACTTGACTGTTCCTTTTGTAAATATCAGTCAATCGTCTCAGATTTCATTGTTCCTGCATTTTCATGCCAATTGCTTTCCGTTCCCGTTCTTTCCTTCTCGATCTACTACTGAATTACATTCAATTCCTGACTATCGTTGCATGTAAGTAGCCCACACCATAACATTTGTCGATTAACTAGATATTTACAAATAATTTATAATTCATTATTATTTTCAATGTCAGTAGTAAAGTATTGACGTCAGTGATTGGTGAATAAATACGTCTTCATCTACAGACTCGTTTTCTTTCTTGAATCACTATTCCTTTGTAATAAGCACCAGGTAACAGTTATTCCATGATCATAACAACAGCTGTACCAGAAACAGTAATCAACACTTCATTCATATCACATCAGGACTGATAATATAAACAGTCCAGAAAATGACAAGCTATGAATTTCATTAAAACAACATCAAATCACTGTCATATGCCCAAAACATTGAACTAAAACACTAAACATATAGACCAGTTACAGAAAATTGTATAATTGTTAGCTACAAGTATTTCAATGCTCTAATAATAATCGAGTATTTTCAACCAAATTCTGTAAATGTAGACAAAATGTGATAAACACAATAGATATTTGAGTACTTGAGCATTTCTATCCAGACATAATCATATAGAGATTAATTTAGAAGCAATAAATATTTCCCAAGGCTAATTGGAAAATAATTGATATAATCTACATGATTATGCCAAATAAAATCAAAATGAAGTAATTTATTAGAAAGGGGTTTTGTGGAGATGTTGGTAATTTAATAGTTAAATTCATGAGTCAATTAAAGTTAGACCACCATGGAAAACCTGGAAGCATTGGATGGCTGTTTCCCACTAGTATGAGACTCCTCAGCAGTGCTCATTCACGATCCCGCTCGTGAGATTCGAACGATTGGCATACTCAATCCCTTTTCCAGGAGAACCAGATAACATCCAGGCTTGAAATTTATAACCCAAGCATTACAGCTCAACCTTGCTTCATAGGAAAGCCAGACACCACATAGGCTTTAATGCTACAATGTGAATAATGCAGCCCAATCCTGTGGGGCAACCACACAGGTATCCAGCACCCTGGCGGGCCAGGGAGAAATTACTGCCTATTACGTCGCTACAGTTAGCGTTTGATCAAAATTAACTGCTTTATTGATAATTTAAAATTAGCTTGTTAGCTCATTAAACTTTAAGGAAAGTAGAAGTACATTAAAATATATAATATTTTAAAATCACTAGTCATATAAATTATACCCTTACTTTTGTCAGTTCATAGGATGAGCTTCATTAATACAGATTTATTAAACATTCTTGAATAGATTTCTAATTTTTTTAGTCTGAAAAACAAGGAACTAACAATAGATAACAATAACCGGTACAAAATGAGGCCGCGTACCGCAGAATTAATAAACTTCAATGGGATTGTAACTTTAAAAAGGTAACACTGAATTTCTAAATCAATAATCGTGATAAATTCACTCAGTGTTGTTTGTTTGAATCTTCCCTTTGATGTTTAGGATTGCAACTGGTCAGTCTCTTATTGGCATATGTGCATACTGTGCGTATTACCTCGATATAGTCTTAATTCACAAGCATTGCAAGCAAAGATGGATAATGGCTAGCAGTGGACTCCAGGATGAGCGTTTTGTCCTATTTAAGACTCGTCAGCTGAATGTATCTGCATCTCAGAGATGATTTTCACTCCAGAACTCTAATCCAATACCTTTCGCTTCAAACGCCATCGTCAAAAAGATTTAAAAGTAAACGATTCTTCTAATCGGTGATTGAAAAACTGGAAAAAAATTACATAGTTTCCAATAATCAATTTACCAAATGGATTATAGGAATTAGATTCATTTCACAATCTAGAATATTTTAATTTAAATATAAATAAGCATTTTGAGAATTTTATTGTAAAAGCTGAAACATATTACTAAATGATTTGTAGAGAATAACTCAACTTGAATATAATTTGATAATCGATTGAAGTTAGCTGAAGAACCAAGATGAATTAAGTAGCGTTTTTGTACTATTCATTTATTATAAGTAAGAAAGGAGTTTTGTGGTGATTGTGGTGATTCACACTGCTGAGGAGTCCTATAATAGGACAAAATGGCCGTCCAGTGCTTCCAGGTTTTCCATGGTAGTCTAGAATTACTTGACTCATGAACTCAACTATGAAATTATGGGTAGTCTGTCAGGACCATTATTAGCAAATGTGATTATGGCACATGTTGAAAATCTGTCTGAAGACTTAATCAAAAATGTGCCACTTTATAAGAGATATATGAACGATATCTTAGTTATCTGTGAAAGAAAGGATGATATGAACTGTTTATTGAATAAACTTAACACTATTCAAAACCGCATCAGTCTTTCATGCGAAGAGGAGAAGAACGACCAGCTTCCCTTCCTGGATATACTTCTAAGCAGACGAAAAGGTAGCTCAATCAAACGATCCATTTTTCGAAAACCGACATGGACGGGCCAATACCTTAGTTACTATAGTTATTGCCCTGTGCAATACAAACGGGGTTTGATAAGATGCTTATTTAACAGGCTTGATCGTATTTGCACAAACGACGCTATTGATGAGGATGTTAGGTTGTTAAACAAGACATTAATCGGGAATGGTTATCCACCTAAATTTATCAATAGATGGAAAGTTCATGGCACAGTGAAACCTACTGTAGCCATAGTGGAGAAAAAGCCTGTCTACATCACCTTACCATTTATAGGTGATTGAAATAGCCTATTATTAAAACAAAGACTTAAATCAGTCATCAACAAAACGTATTGTGCAGAGAAGGTCATTACGAAAGGAAGAATGAGGTTCATGCTTCATTCAAAACCTAGACGACATGAAAACGATTGTGTCACATCCTACCATTTTAAATGTGTATGTGGTCATACATACATAGAGAGGAGCAATCGTGATCTGAAAATTAGGGTGGGTGAACATGTACCAAAATGGTTGCAGAAACAAATAGAATCAAGTCACCCAATAAGAGTGGAGGATAAACATCCATCATCCTCTATTGTCAAACATATAATCGAAACAGGCCATAAGATTGATCTTAACTCGGCTTTTGTTGTGTTGTATAAAGGTGTCAAAGGGCGTATAATGAGGTTTATTGAAGCCTTAGCCATACGAAAATTCAACCCCTTTTTGTGTATTCAAAAACAGTTTGTACTCACCTTAAACCTACCCTGGTAATATATGCTTATTATCCAGAGTGATTAGGTTTCAAATTGTTTTTACATTATTTTTATTATTATTATCCTTGTCTATTCTAACCCCCCCCATTTCGAGTCTAGTTGACTTGTTATCTTTTTATGTATAAATGTTCTTAACAAGTGTATGAGTGATCAGATTGTTCAAAATGTATTGCGCTAATACATCACATAGTTCTGATAATCTTCGTCTTCTTATTACACCATCGAAATGTATCAAAGGGGCTAATTGCTTTAAATATAAAATTATAAGTAAATTTGACCACGTACCTGGTTAGTTATATTTTTTCGGATTGAATTAAGCGCCAATTATTCTAGATAAAGCTCAAACAAATATTGATTTTGTCATTGGTAGTTTTTAAAATCACTTTTATACTTAAATGTTATTCATGATGAATTTTAAACTAAAATATACCGAGTGATCATTTACTGCCAAACATGAGTGGTACATCTTTCAGTAACCAAATATTAGTGATTAAAAAGGTAAATGAGACTATTATCAGTCACTTCGAACCAAATCAACAATCCAGAAACAATGTGGTGTATGTTACTTATACTGACAGATATAATTAGTATGTAGCGCCACTTGTGAGTGGAATTGTCTCAAACTTCATTGTTCTTTCGATTCCATACAAATCATTCTTTGTTCTCGTCCTCTTCTCTTCGATCTTCCTAACCTTTCATCTTCAGGCATTTCACTTTCGATTGATGATGCATACCATTTATATCTGTCGACATCAGTAGCGCATACCACAATATAACTGTAATTACAATTATAATTCTGATTAAGTAAATTATTGTTCAACTGAGTTATTATTTTATCTCACCTCATGGGTTATCCTAAGATATATTGTTTGAAAGTTATGTTCTTGTAGAGAAAAAAAACGCAGTTCTCAATGGATATTATACTCGTTTTCCTGCATCAAGAGACAATTCACTTTATAACTAATGACTATCTGACCCTAGATATCTGAATTGATCGATCTGTGATAAATGTCAGACAAGTAAAACGTTTTATTGTAGTGAAAGAAAACTCATGTGGAGAATTCCAATTTCCTGTTTTTCTTCCTAATAAATTACACAGTGAGTTCATAAAATATGAAAATCATACAGCAAATACATTAATTTTCTCTACGAGAACCTAACTTCCAAACAATATATCTTAGGATAACCCATGAGGTGAGATAAAATAATAACTCAGTTGAACAATAATTTACTTAATCAGAATTATAATTGTAATTACAGTTATATTGTGGTATGCGCTACTGATGTCGACGGATATAAATGGTATGCATCATCAATCGAAAGTGAAATGCCTGAAGTTCGATGTTTGATTATAATTCCTTGAAAACGTTTGGACAAAGAATGATTTGTATGGAATCGAAAGAACAATGAAGTCTGAGACAATTAATTAGCATTTTGCGCGAACGCTTAACCTGTAGACCATTGGGCCGGCACCCAACGGTGTTAATGTTTGACTTCAACCAATCCACATAACTGCGTCACCGTTGGATGCCGGCTCAGTGATATAGAGGTTAAGTGTTCACGCGCGACCGATAGGTTCTTGATTCGAATCTCGCGAGGCAGGATCATGGATGCACACTGCTTAGAAATCACATATTAATGGGAAACGGCCGTCCAGTGCTTTCAAGTTTCCATGATGGTCTAGCTTCAATTGACTCATGAATTCAACTATTAGATAACACATTAGTTTAATGTAAGAAACCGAATTGTTTTAGTTATTCAAATTTACCAGTAATATATTTAAAATGACTATTTGTTTACAAATTTATACCACAGTGAGTGACAACAACAATAACAACAAGTCAATAAGTTATCTTATTCTCCGATTCTTTCTCGATGAAAAGTGATTGTATATCGTTATCATCTTGAATGAACCACATGACCTGCAAACGTATCAAAATATTTTCTGTCAAAAAAACATTGATATATACAGGTTAGAGATGATAATAACTGATTATTTGTTGTTAGTCTGGATTTCAAAACATCCGAAATGTCATTACTGAAAGGATTATTTTTAATATAAATTATAATGTTAATCATTTTATATGAAAATATGTTAATTGTCTTTAAAGGATTAGATGGTATCATTGAAGATTGGCATGTAAGATATTTGGTACAAGCCTTATTCGTTTCCTACTATTTCATAGCATAAATGAAAATATTATTCACTAACGAATACTCTTTATATAACTGTCATGTTTTATCATCTGTGAATAAGCCATATAAAGTATAATATAGGAAATGAATTTGATATTCAATGATGGCAGTTAGTGACTTTTGATATGTTTATCACAAAGTATGTAAACTTCATTGTTCAATTATTGTTATCTGTACTTTTAAGTAACATTCTATGATACAGATTTTACTGACTTACAATAACTCATCAGATAGGTTTTTCTTTTTCAATTATCTAACCTAAAATTACCTAGTTATACTGAAGAAAAACCATTCTGGATTTGAATTTGTACCTTATCATATAGAATAAGATTGTTATATTGTAACTCATTCAGGACCCCATGCTATGAATTTCTGGTTTCAAGTATTAGTTTACCTTAATCTTACTCTTATATTATTGATAATTGTTGGATTGGATACCAACTCAATTGTCTAAACATGTAGTGTTCTGTAAAAGACCTGAAAAGACAATTGGTTTAAGCAACGGTGGTGGGGTTATGGTCGAGCTATACTTAGGAGTTGCATAGTAATACGAGATAACTGTCTAGTGTAGCTTGAATTTCAATGGTTGTTTGATATTCTTAACAACACTTAATGATCTCCGTAATCTCTGTATACTGACATTTTGAGATTTGATAAATAAAGACTATTTTAAGATTTGCATTATGTTTTTCAAACTGTAACTACAAAAATCAATATGAATATGTTGGTTTCATCAGACGAAACATGAATTGCAGGACTTAAAATTAAGTTAGAGTATTGAGAGAAACGTATGATACGAGGTGGTTTTTCATAAATATATACATGAATAAAGTTTTTTCTTAATTATTAGGATTATATTGGCGGCCTTTTCAAACATCTGGGCTACCTGTTCCTGTCATCTAGATATTTCAACAAGTTATCTAATTTTGTTTGTTTTAATACATCATTATGGCTAATAATCCTATAACCTATTCAGGTGCGTTTCTGAAAAGTGTAAAACCTTTCGCTGTAAAGGTTACAGAAGGCCTAATCAGAGATATCGTGGTTCCTGGCAATATGCAGCGAGAAGAATGTATATTATTCAGATGTCGATTGACTGGGCTTCTAACTTCTAACTGGAGATCACTCAATATTTATCGTCAGGAAGAACGATGAAGTAAGAAACGGAAACTTGTTGAAATACTTTGCGCTGAGAATTCTATATTGTACCAAAAATATAATATTGAATAAAGCTAATGATAATATAAAAAATTAATATATTGATTTGTTACTCATTCTCGCCAAACACAGAACTAATATTAGTTGATTACAGACAGTTGACAGATCTGCGACATTAAATTTCATTCTGTTCAACCTCCGTCAGTAAACCTTACCTATAATCGTCAGGGAAATGATACACCTTAGTTTGTTCCACAGCGCAGTAACTAACTTTATAGTCTAAAGCCTTATTGTAATGAACGAAGACTTGGTAAGTATAACCAATTTATTATCTAATGCAAATCTCCCATCAATTGTCTTTTACATCCTTTATGATTTTTCTACCTCCCAACTGCTTTCTACTTCCTTCAGTTCAATTTTCTCAACTTCCTTTCGACAGGTCTTCTATTTTTGATTGGTGTTACATACTACTTATATCAATATAAGTATCATACACCAGATTGCCTTTAAAAATAATAAATACTCTCTTGATTTGTCATAATAATTTTATCTTTCATTTTAAAAACAAAAAACAAAAAAAAATCATACATTTAATCTTAATTATTCAAAATAAAGGTTACCAATTTTTCTTTGTTTATTATTATTATAATCATATTTCGTTGAATTTGAAGGTGACAAAAATTAAAAAGATTGAGATGCCATTTCCGTTTCATTCCACTTTTTTTCCATTTGGTCCGATTTATTTCTTTTTTCTTCCTTTTTTGCTTTTCCCTCCCCTCGCCTGAAATTCATTTTTCATTCATTTCTGTTTCATTATATAGAGATAGGGGAGTGGACAAAGAAGAAATTGGTTATAATTTATTTAATTCGGAAATGTTCTTTTCATATTCATTTTTTTAATTGTTCGAATTGAATCATATCAATCTCATTAACATAATAATCATATGAAATAAATTAGGAAATTTTCAATGTTTATTATTTTTTTACTTTTTTGATATAGAATAGTTAATTTGTTTATATAACTTGTTTAAGAAGATGATGACATTCTTGATGACATCATAAGCAGTGAATTAATCTATTGTGAAGATGTGTTGAACGTGACGTGTATTACAGAATAATCTAAACTGTAGATCAAGTTAGACCAGTTTCACCGAAGTCACACTTTTGATTTAATCTGAATGAAGTTTATTGATGTGACATCAGATCAGTAGGGTCATTTTTAGATACCATGTAGAGGTCAGTCGATTCAAAAAGGATCATGGCTGGAATTCAACAGAATTACAGGATAGCTGCTACAAATCGGATCCCTGAGAATTCTTACATGAAGTCCTTACAAGCCACGAAACGGCTAAAAACTATTTCTTTTAATCAGCGTCCAGTGGCATTACTTCAGAAACTTATGGAAATATGGTACATTTTGTGTCACATGCTGGATAGATGATCACCTATCGCGTTACTGAAGACAGCATGTTACCGGAAGTTATGGAGATTTTTGTATTTTGTACACTAACTAACCTTGAGATAAACGTTTTATCGCTACTTCACATCCTCTTTCTACTGTCTGTGACTTAAGTGTAAGAATATTCTGTGGAACCAGAAAGCAGTTAACAAGTCATTAACGAGCATTCAAGTAATGAGCTTCTCAAATAGACAGTGATTTTCTTTATTATTTGCCCTTGTTATGAATTTCACCTTTCAGCATAAGGTTATTATTCTAGTTGATCATGTTTCACTAATTTGGCTTTATTGACTACTTTAAGTTTCCTTTAATGGTATAGAATGAATACACAAGGATAACTGACCCTAAGTATGTTGATCTTGTTTTTTTTTAAGCTCGAAAATAAACAGTCAACTGAAAAATTAATTAATTTGAACTACTTTCTAGTAGTATATTCATTAGTGATATTCATTATGCTACTGAGTAAACGTAAAATATATTATGAACATGAAGGATTTGTCATTGTTTACAAAGTCCAATAATATCATTACACAGAGGTGTAAATGAAGAATATCCTCTTTAATAAATTCTCATCAGATTCTACATTTATACATCTAAATTAATGTTTCAAAGGATTAATCAAGTTTAAGGCAGAAAAAACAGTTATTTTATAATTAGAATCATTTGTAAACTAAAATGATGAATATTTGGATGACTAGTGTGTAATGGTGATTAGAATAAGTTAATAAGTCAAATCAAATAATACTATGTTGTAATCAAACTAAATAAGTCCAATGAACCCACCCGACATAGAAGTATCACCCACGGACTTCCCAATCGATATTGGCACATCAACAATTGAAGAGATCCGCATGACCATCAGACAAATCAAGGGTGACAAAGCAACGGGACCAGACAACATTTCAGCAGAAGCACTGAAAATAGACGTAGCAGCAACTGCAAAGATACTCCACATTCTCTTTAGTGAGATTTGGGATGAAGAACAAGTACCAACAGATTGGAAAGAAAGACTTCTGATCAAAATACCAAAGAAAGGCGATCTCAGCAAGTGTGATAACTACAGGGGCATCACTC
This sequence comes from Schistosoma mansoni, assembly GCF_000237925.1. Taxonomy (NCBI): domain Eukaryota; kingdom Metazoa; phylum Platyhelminthes; class Trematoda; order Strigeidida; family Schistosomatidae; genus Schistosoma; species Schistosoma mansoni. The sequence goes on along the minus strand of NC_031502.1, from coordinate 2,936,149 downwards.
TTCTCGCAATACCTAAAGAACAAACCAGATTTCAACGGAGGAAGAAGCGATGGAAGTGGATAGGACACACATTGAGGAAATCACCAAACTGCGTCACAAGGCAAGCCCTCACACGGAATCCTGAAGGCCAAAGGAGAAGAGGAAGACGAAAGAACACATTACGGCGAAAAATGCAAACAGATACGAGATGAATGAACAAACGTTGGATAGAACTAGAGAGGAAGGCCCAGGACAGAGTGGGTTGGAGAATGCTGGTCTGTAGCCTATGCTCCATTGGGAGAAACAAGCGTAAGTAAGTATGGCATGAAAGAAATAATAATTTAATTACAGGTCATATGAAATGCTAAATGGAAAACTACATAATGTATGCGACGATATAGATTCAGTAAGCAAAGGTAAAGTAGGATGTGTGCTAATCAAATTCTACGCATATTTACAAGATTAATAATAGTAATAATAATTTAATTTATCTTCTGATTGAATTGACTATTGAATTGTTGGATCTGAACTTGGCCAAGGTAGAAAACGGCGATGAACATATTTTTTTTATACATAAAGCCCTCGATTTTTAATGAGTATAGCTAATGCTTTCGGTGCTTGAAGAACTCTGGGTCTGACAAATTTTGACAGTCGATGGTTAGCATCATGAACTGCTGAAAGCGACTGACGTATGCTGATGTTATATCTCGATTGAATTAAGTGGGGCAAAGCTAGGCTATTCACAGTCTTCACTACACCTTTGCTTGTCTACGATAGATATCCCGGAGCATAAGAATGTGAATTCTTGCTTTGTAGGGATACTTTGGTTGATAATTATGAAACAGGGTGAGTAACCATAGCAATTTTTTTCAATCTAGGTGTAATAGATGAATTCTTGGAAAACCTTAATCGCAGCTTTCTAGTCGTAATTGTTTACGTCCAAACACCAATAAGCGATAGTGCACACTCTGCTGATATATATTTTGTGTACCCAAATAAGATACTCCAGAGGGACGAGAATGCTGACTATTTTAAGTACATTTATATGAATTATGTGACCATGAAAAAGCATATGCGAACTGTGGGGTCCCAGAAACCGCAGCCTCAAAAGCAGCCACACTAAGACCCCTTTTTTCCCCAGGGAATACTTGGAATTTGTTAGTTAATTCAAGTTCGAATGGACTGAAATATCAGACATTACGGAGATGTAAAGGTATGATACTATCATACTTGTCTGAGGTTGGTATTTGTGAAGTGCATTTTTCAATTAGATGATTGTAGAAAGCTGTATATTTTATGACGTTTGAGTCTTGAATAGCTTACTGGTACGTCTCTGATTATGAGTTCGCGTACCTTACATCTCACGAATTCCCGGTCAACCCCTTATCATCTAACAGAGAGCTCGGGCCCATTGGATCCAGCCGAGTGCTTCAAACTATCTTAATCCTAGTTGGCTATGGTTAACACATACAGAAGTAACCTCAACAAACTGTGTAGATTGTACACTTGTTACTTATCAAGGAAATAAACGATACTTCAAAAACGTGCCAGGCATTTCGAAGAAAACGAGATTAAGATAAGCTTTTAATACTCAATATAATTATAACAATTCCAGAGACCTGTATATTTTACAAAAATAAATGTATTGAAACGCTTCATCTAGAGAAATTATGTATAAAAAATGACAATGTAAGTGGACTGAGACCGATTAAGACCTTGAATTATGTATAGAATAAACCAATTAATTCATTACAATATATTGATTACCCCTCACATGACTATGAACAAGTGTATAGATCTAAGGTACGGCGTTTAAATATTGATATGAGAATTTCGTTTCATTACAACATGGTTCTTCAATCTCTTTATTCTTATTCAACTTTCCCATCGATGATAACCTGAAAACAGCTTTTACGGGAGTAGATACCGGTGGTATGGAATATTTCTCGATCATGAATATTCAAATGATACTGTCTTGCTTTGCGATGACACACTCTATGCAGTCTATACTTAATCAGTTGGTACTCTGTATCCGTTCGTGTGGCATGTACTTTACACTTAAAAACAAAGTATTTCTCCAAGTTTAGGTGAGGCCTATGATTGCACTCATTCTTGCTGGGGAGCCGTAAGGAGTAGTCAAGAAGTTTGCGCATCTAGACAGCTCTGTCAGTGCTTGAAGTAGCGTGAGTGGTCAGATCAATCTATGTATGACAGATGTCAGAATAGCTTATGACAACCTTAGTCATCTTCGGTGCTATCATTATGTTAATCTAGCCGTAAAAGATTGGGTTTACAAAGTGTCAGTCAGAGGCGTCTTGCTTTGTTTGGGAAACCTGGTCTCTACGGGTTGAGAATGTTTGATGACTCTGTGTTCGTTATATCCAAAGAATTGTTGAGATTCAGTGGCAACAATATGTTAGTGATGCTGAGGCCCTGCAATCTATGTTTCAGGAGAGCGGATATAATTCATTTGGTGTCGCCACCTTGGAACATCAGTTCTGGTGCTTGGAAATCTACTACGAATGTCATCCGAGTGATTTCCACAACTCGCTTTATTTCCTGACATTTGAACTAACTAGAAAAAGAGAAGACATGGTTAGTTTATAACTCGGAAGAGGGCTGCATAGAACTGGCATCTAATGACACACCACGACTTCCTGGTTCTGGTCTTAGAGATGGAGCAACTCATTGACTTGAAACTTTATAAGACATGGTTAACAATAGAAGCTGATGGCAGTCCTGTTTTATTTTTCTCTTTTTTTCTCCTGATAGTGAGAGGATGAGAAAGGTTTTATTTTTCCTAGTTGAAATATTTCTCCCAAAACATATTACGTTAATTCATTCATTTTTTCTATCAATTTACTTGTTTGCGATCATGCTTACCCTCTGTGATTTAACTCTCCACAATCTAATTTTCGTATTTGTGTAACTTACATTTATTTCGGCGCTCGTTTGTACGATTACTAAGTGTCAGAGTTATACACTACATGGGAACTCTTAACAATTGTTCGTACTGTTTTAACTTTCAAAACCTCACTCAGCTAGTTTCCTGCTAGGGTTTACGAGAAAATCTCAATACTGATATGAGTAATAAAAAAAAACTCCAAGGACGATAATTTTCGCACAAATTCCCATAAGGTTATTTATTTATCAATAACTATGGACAATTTGTAAACTCCAACAGCTGATTTCTCACAGGGGTATTCTCATAAACTGCTGTAATAAGAGTAATGCTCTCTCATTAAGAGAATTTCAAGTAAATTTCTGAAAAGAAAAAGATAACTGTTCTGTACAAGCTGTATATCATTACAGTGAAATCAAGAGCTCTGGACATTCATGTATAAAATAAACTAATCCTTCATGAATGTTATGGAAATTTGGAATTTGTTCATCCTACAACATCGTACTAACTCCGCCTGTAGCTCCTCCGGGGAATACTGCCGGTCCCAAGCCCGGGTAAAGGAGGAGGGTTGGGCATGGGGTTAGCGACCCCATCCCGTAGAAAATCAACTCGCTAAAAAAACGCTAACCAGAAAAAATCATTCAAACCATTTAAACTCTGTCCTGGGAGTAGAAGGAATAATTATGACGTCTCATGATGAAAGCCGAGTTTCTTCGGAAGTCATGAGGCCAATGCACCTTCTTACAACCAGAGCGACAATTTTTATAGGTACATGGAATGTCCGGACAATGTGGTAGACCGGAAGAATCATCCAAATTGCTGCTACCGTAAGCCAGAACGACCAGTGAAAAGCAAGGAAGGCAAAGTAATCACCGACATTGAAAAACAACGAAACAGGTGGGTAGAACACTTCAAAGAACTCTTGAATCGACCAGCTCCACTGAACCCACCCAACATCGAAAAAGCACCCACAGACCTCCCAATCGATGTTGGCCTACCAACAATTGAAGAGATCAGCATGGCCATTAAACAAGTCAAGAGTGGCAAAGCAGCGGGACCAGACAACATCCCGGCAGAGGCACTGAAAGCAAATGTAGCAGCAACTGCCAAGATACTCCACATCCTCTTCAGTAAGATTTGGGATGAAGAACAAGTACCAATAGACTGGAAAAAAGGACTTCTGATCAAGATACCAAATAAAGACGATCTCAGCAAGTGCGACAACTACAGGGGCATCACTCTTCTCTCAATACCAGGAAAAGTCTTCAACAGAGTATTGTTAAACAGAATGAAGGATTCCGTGGACGCCCAACTTCGAGATCAACAAGCTGGATTTCATAAGGATAGATCGTGCACAGACCAAATCGCAACTCTACGTATCATTGTGGAACAATCAATCGAATGGAATTCATCACTCTACATCAACTTCATCGACTACGAGAAGGCATTTGATAGCGTGGACAGGACGACACTATGGAGGCTTCTTCGACACTACGGCGTGCCTGAGAAGATAGTCAATATCATACGGAACTCCTATGATGGACTAAACTGCCAAATCGTCCACGAAGGATAGCTCACCGATTCATTCGAGGTAAAGACCGGTGTTAGGCAAGGTTGCCTACTCTCACCGTTTCTCTTTCTCCTGGTCATCGACTGGATCATGAAAACGTCAACATCTGGAGGAAAGCACGGGATACAGTGGACAGGCAGGATGCAGCTTGACGATTTAGACTTCGCGGATGATCTGGCTCTTCTATCACAAACGCAACAACAAATGCAGGAGAAAACGACCAGTGTAGCAACAGCCTCGGCAGCAGTAGGTCTCAATATAAACAAAGAGAAAAGCAAGACTCTCCGATACAATACAATATGCACCAATCAAATTACACTTGACAGAGAAGCTTTGGAAAATGTGGAAACCTTTACATATCTGGGCAGCATCATTGATGAACACGGTGGATCAGATGCAGATGTGAGGTCGCGGATCGGCAAAGCAAGAGCAGCATACCTACAACTGAAAAACATTTGGAGCTCAAAACAATTGTCAACCAACACCAAGGTTAGAATTTTCAATACAAATGTCAAGACAGTTCTACTGTATGGGGCGGAGACGTGGAGAACTACGAAAGCCATTATCCAGAAGATACAAGTGTTTATTAACAGCTGTCTACGCAAAATACTTCAGATCCGTCGGCCAGACACTATCAGCAACAAGTTACTGTGGGAGACAACAAACCAGATTCCAGCGGAGGAAGAAATCAGGAGGAAGCACTGGAAGTGGATTGGGCACACTTTGAGGAAATCATCCAATTGTGTCACAAGGCAAGCCCTCACATGGAATCCTGAAGGTCAAAGGAGAAGAGGAAGACGAAAGAACACATTACGCCGAGAAATGGAGACAGACATGAGAAGAATGAACAAGAACTGGATAGAACTAGAAAAGAAGGCCCAGGACAGAGTGGGTTGGAGAAAGCTGGTCGGTGGCCTATGCTCCATTGGGAGTAACAGGCGTAAGTAAGTAAGTAAGTACAACATCGTACTGTATAAGTCACCCGAAAATTATGCAAATTGAAACATACTACTTAAGTAAACACTTTCATTATGAGAAAATGTTCTTATACATAAGAAAGTGCCAAGAAACCATTGGCATTGATTTATTTATAAATTTGAATTAGACAAAAGTATGATTACTTTACTTTAATGAGGTTTTTAGTAATTACAGATTTCCTCTAGGAATGTCAATGTCCTTCACATTTATTATAGTTGGTCGAAATACCTCAGTTTGTGATGTCGACAGAATCTTACTAGTCAATAGAACGAAAATTTCCACTGACATAGTTTAGTGAGTTCATAATAACTTCATCTGTCTGACAATATGGAAGAGGTATATTTATTACAAGTTACGGATATTCAGCTTAAAGAATGTCCACATTTCCAAGTGGATAGGATCATAATCACTGTATGTATTGCGTTTACAATTTTGTTGTTTTTCTTCATGTACTGTATCTTCCAGCATTCCAGCGCATTTTAAAAACAAAAAATTGATTGCATTTCACACATGATAATAATAAAACTCAGAGACCATGACGAAACTAGTAAGCATAGAAATGAGATCAGGTGGAATTCGGTTAAACAGTAAATCAGATGAATTAGATGAATCAATGATGATATAATAGTTGTTATTATACATTGGAATGAATAGTTCTACTCCTTTGTATCAGGGATGTTTCAGCCTTTATTTTTGTCTATCATGTGCATTACAACAATAGATTTACCTAATATGTGCAGAATTGATGCCTAAAATTCTTTAAGTCTGGTGTTCGACCATTTACTGTGGTCTACTGTTTCACAAAAGATCGACATAGGATGGCGAAAAATAATAGTTGAAACAAAGGACGTGTTATTCTAAGAGAACGTATACATTAAACGGAGATGGATAGTGACTAGCATGGGATTCCAAGATGAGCGTTTCAACCATTTTGGAACTCGTCGCTGTATGTATCTGGATCCCAGGGTTGATGTTTACTCTAGGACTCGAAGCCAGTACCGTTCGCTCCAAACTCTATCGTGCTATTCACTTAGCTACTGAGCCTAGAGAGCCAATGACTTGTGTAAAGAAGTGAAGTTTAACTCATTTTCATTGGTTTTTTCGATCTTTTTATTAACTTATAGGTAGCTAGAGTCCCAAATAGGGCGTAAGGCGCGTCCTGAATTACACTGCTGGCCACAATCCATCTTTGCCTAAAATGCTAGTGACTTAATAGTAATACTGAGGCAATCCTCACAGGATTCTTATATGCTAAAAGACGAATAACATTAGGATCACGTCGATTTTTTTTTAATAATTTTTTTTTGTCCCCCTTAATCAAAAAATTTTCATCCCATTATGGATATAGATAATTTTCTTCACAATATGGACGTCAGTAACGTGCAAATTCGAGGCTCTGTTGTTCCTCACGTAGTCACAGAAACGGAAAATGTATTTTTGAATACATTGTATCCGGTAGCGTTTCCATCACTGGAAGCGTTAAAGAGCGCCATTAGAACTTATGAAATAGCAACGTACTGCCATTATGCGGTGAGAGATTCTCATTTCCATGGAGATCGGAAGCCGTATATTAAATTTGTATGTTGGAGAAAGAGCTATAAAACACCAAGCGGTTCTTCGCAGCCGATTAGACGAAGGAGGTAATTTGATTAGTGTTATTATATTGTTCATTGAGGACTTCAATGGACACACAATGTCCGGCCTTCATCTTTTGTAAGTTTCTTGAAGGTTATTGGACTGTTGTTCGTGGGAATGTGCATCACAATCACGAGTGCAATTCCCTGAGGTACGACTGTAACACATGGATGCGCCGATTAACGGGAGCGGAATTTGAATCAGTGAAGCCACTGCTGATATCTGGAACATCAGCATTCAATGTGATACACTACGCTTACCAATCATATGGGAAACGTCTTACAGCTCAAGATGTTTTCAATATGCGTTACAAAGTGTTCTCACAGGCCAACCTTCCTGGTAAGCAATGTGCATATTTATACTATTAACTGTAGGTGATTACGGTAAGTTGAAAAATCACATCACGTCACTTGGTGGCCTTTGTGATTATCAATTGGATGCAGATCAGTCTGTTGTACTTCTTCTTCGCTACAGCAGACCAGATCAATCTGTGTAACAGGTTTTTAGATGTTGTTGGTTTTGATGGGACATACAAAACCAATAATGAAAACATGTTTCTTTATCACGTGGTGGCTCTGGACATGAATTTCATGGCAATACCTGTTTGTATTGCATTTGTAAGTCGCGAAACATCGACTTTGCTGTCCAGTTTCCTCTCGTTCTTCCGCCAAATGAGTAACAATAGAGAGGTTATCGGTATTGTTACCGACGATTCACCTGCTATAGCTGCTGCCATAACGCAGGTGTATCCCAATTCACACCACCTTTTGTGCCGCGTGCACCTTCTTCGAAATGTCATCAAGAGGGTAAGCTTTCCTTTCTTTACAAATAACCCATTCATCGTATTCGTAGAGGCTACGATCTGATCTTCTTCAAATGTTCTACCGTCTTATGCTAACAAGAAATGTGGAAAGGTAAATTGAAATATGCTTTACAATGTATTGTAGCTTCCAACGGTATGTGTCATTTATCGAAGCAGCAGACGGGAATTTCTATCAATATTTGAGAGATCAGTTATTGTCCAAAAAGCACAAGTGGTCGAACGCTTTTAGACCAGCTGCAATGCTTCTAGATCAAAGCAATACAAATTTCGTTGAGACGACCCATCGAATTTTAAAGTTGCATAAGCTGAACAGAAAAACACCCGTGTTCAGATCGATATTTAGTGTTCTGCTTCGCACTGGATATTGGATAGAAGCTAGAGTTCAAAAGTACTCCACTGAATGCCTCAGCAGGGCTGTGCTGGGTCGCGAGCCTCAACTACGTCGTCTTCAGGAAACACTTACACCTGCTGCATGTAAACTGCTTAAGCGGCACATGCGCATTCCTGTTACTGACTACGTATTGTCGGGGGAGTTTTTCACGGCCGTTGATACTACAGGAACTCACACAGTCTCCAAAAATCCTATTAGTTGTTCCTGTTTCTTTTATGTAGAACACAGAGTCGTATGTCGTCACATCTTGGCATATTGTTCGCACGATAATGTCGAAGTTCACAGAGAAAGCATTGGTGACAGATGGCTGCATTCCAACAGCTTCGTAACCACAGTAACGATTGACAATGAGTTACAGGTACAAGTCGGGCAGACAAACGTCCTAACATCGATTCACTACTTATGTCGGCGTATGTCCGCTGAACAGCGTACCGCTGTCCTTAACTATTCTCATCAGTTGCTTAACGATGGAATACCTACTACCATCACAATGCCCGTCGTCCGAAATACCACAGGCACCAACCGTCAACAGAACGTAGATTTGGATGCTACCTTAAATGATGACGAAATTGAAGTAATATCTATGAACTCAGAAGAGTTTACGGACCGAGACAATGAAGAAGACGAACGTGCGCACAATGACCGACTGTGTGAAATTTGCCATCTATGTCAGCCGCCCAGTGAAATAGCTGATGGAAGTGCTTGGATTTTTTGTCCATGCAACGCTATGTTTCATTCGTTCTGTGCCTACGACCCAACAGAAGTATCACCTGGGTTCAACTGTCCCATGTGCGGCGCTGTCACGGACTCATAGTGGAGTCATCGATCAGGACCGAAGGAGCTGTGTAGAGACCGAGTAAAGGCCCTTTTCAGGGCCACCCACAATTTGATTTAAATTTTGTTTGAATTTCTTGTTTCCATTTTAAGGAGGAGTCATGAAACCATCAATAATTCATTTCACATTCATATGATTTGGTTACTAGGTACAGTAGAGAAATATAGTAAGATCAGTTCACTAGTACAACAAGATCATTTCTATTGCTAAGGTCAAGTGAACAGACACTGATCGGTCATCACAATTCCATAGTAATTAAGCTGTAGATTAATAATTATCATCGCTCACTTTATTACCATGCCAACAGCTTTCCAGGTTTTTCAAATTTACGGTTTCAGTGAACGATTCCGTACAGAAAACAACGTCATATAATGAACATTAATCTGTCGAACAAAAGTTTATGCAAAGGTGTGTACGATCATTCCAATCTCTTTTCACTTAGCCAAGGTAGACGATTGTACTGAGATCAGTTCATTAGTACAACAAGATAATTTGTATTGCTAAGGTCAAGTGAACATACACTGATCATTCATCACAATTCCATAGTAATGAAGATGTAAAATAACTTTTTCTAGATTAATAATAATAAAGTGAATATCGATCACTTTATAATTTTGTCAACAGCTTTTAAGGTTTTTCAAATTTAAGGTTTCAGTAAACGATTCCGTACAGAAAACAACGTCGTATAATGAAGACTTACATATCTAACAAGTCATTAATAATAATAATAATAATAACAATAGTAATAATAATAGTAGTAGTAATAATAATAATAATAATGGAACATACGAAATGTAATAATAATGTTTCATATGAGATTTATCACTACATTGCAAAAATTCGATACAGTGATAAATGTCATTTAGACATTTGATAAATAAATGTACAGTTTCACTTAACAGATTGAAATACGATATTCTAAATACATAATGCTTACTTGATACAATTGACCTTATTCACATTAAGTCATATCATTGAAATAGAAATTTATTTCACTAGACATAGGCTTGTTCATTGACACTTCATTCAACCTATATTACACATATGCTTGTCAAAAAGGTTATTTTTTCAACATTCAGCGATTTACTGTTTGACAGTTTAAGAGTAATTATTATGTCTTTGTGACGGAAACTGTACATAGTTTTTCATTGTTCGTCCAGTATGTTTAACAAAGGAAACTGTTGGATTTGGAAATATAATTTCAGTCTTTCTAATTAATTAACGTTTACAATGTTATTTACTAATGAAAATAAAAAATTCAGATCATTCATTTGAAAGGCTGTGCACTTCAAAACCATTGACTGTTAGCATTAACTACCAAAAAATATTATGCCCATCTCACAAATACAATTACCGTATTACATGACTGAGTACACTAACATGTATTTTCGGTGATCATTAATAAGTGATCAACTACAAATAATCTACAGGTCAGCATATTTTATGCTTTGAATGGATTTACAAAAAATCTTGATAACCTTGATATTGCGTTCATTTTCGAAACCTTTTCATAGCTAAACTAATCAACTTTTTGGTATTAAGAATAACGGTTTGCAAAATAACTGAATTATAAAGATTAGTAGTTTAAAAATCCCCATAGATAATTCAAAAATGAACAATATTTGAGCGAACAATTGTTTTCAATAACTTCATCATCAGGCTCTACAGTTATAAGTCCATAATTATAATATTTTACAAAGTCCAAAATGAGGCATGTATTAATGAATTTGACAATGTTATATGTTAAAAATGGTAAACGTTTGCATCTGTTACGACATATATATCCTTTAAAATTGTGTTATTTGTAAATTAGAAAGGTCATTTAATAAAGGTCAAAGTGATTTGTAATCAAGTGTCTAGTCACAATCGATTTAATAGTAATTTCGAAAAAATGAAAATGCAAAAAAATTGTGTGAATAAAGTGCATAGTAGGAGAATTTCATCTTGTCAAGTGAGATAATAATGATAAATAGTAATAGTAATAATAATAAGATTGTTGTGTGAATATAATATGTAATAAAAGGGGATGTTATCAAGATAATTACGATAAAGGAATTGGGAATGATGGATGTGAAGATTAAGATAGAGGTGATCAACAAAGAAAAAAAAGAAAAAAAAAAAAGGGGGGGGGGAGGTTTATAATATTTAGTTTAGGAAACCGGTGATCCAGTCGTAGGCCAAGGTAAACATAGTGGCTGGATATACTTTTTTTGGATGCATAAATTTGGTTTTCTAGAGTTGATCCAGATGGCTTCGGCTATGTAAAGTAATCGTAATCTAGCTCTTTGAGGTAGAGTTTTCGGAACTTGATATAAAACAGAGAAGGCTTCTTCTATTTTGATATGATGTTCACTGTCTACCAAGTGAGAAAGGATGGCGCTGTTAATGGATTTAGTGACTCCTTTTCCCAACCATGCTGGTACATGTTCACGAATACGCAAGGATAAAGCCCTCTGAGTACGGCCTATGTAACTAGCTCCACAGGAGCAGTTGAATTGGTATACACACATGGAAGAGCCCATCTTCGGTAACTTATCCTTGATTAATTGTGTGAGTACTGGTTTAGTTGAGAAAGTGACGTGTAGCTTAGCGGCGTAAAACGTCCTTTCAACCGATCTTTTCAGTCGGCGTGTTAGAATATCACTCGCTATGTCACCTTTGAAGTCCAGTTTCAAATACAAGGTTTTTTTACTCACTGTTTCACAATTTCTTCTTATTTTAACAGTACTTTCTACTAGGTATTTCTTAACGAACTTATCCGGGTAGCCATTCCTTCGCAATGTATTTTTCAGTATATCTATTTCACTCTCAACAGTGTCCTCAGAACATAATAGCTTGATTCTGTGACTGAGACATTTAACCAAATTTATTTTATACTGAAGAGGAGTGAAGCTTTGGAAATGGGTATACTGACCCGTCCATGTATTCTTTCTAAATGTATTTCGTTTGATGGAACCATCTCTCCTTCTAGAAAGTAGGACGTCGAGGAAAGCTATACTATTGTCTTTCTCTTCTTCGCTGGTGAATTGAATAGCTGGGTGGACGTTATTGAAAAAGTCTAACATCTCCTGTTTGTCAACCATTTCGTCGCATACGATTAGTGTGTCATCTATGTATCTACAGTAGTAGTCTAGCTCACTTAAGGTGTCTTTTAACGGTCCATTTTCCAGTTTGGTCAGAAAAATGTCAGCAAGGATCGGGCCTAGTGGTGATCCCATTGCACCAGATAATAGTGGGAGTGGACTTATTCCACACATGTTGCTGGATGACTGCATGTCTAACTTAATAATGAGTTCTAACTCACGAACAGATGGTATCGATCTTATTAAGAGCGAATTAGCCTCTGTCTTTAAGCAATTAAGTGGAGTCACTTGCGGGCTCTTTATTAAAGCATGATGATCTTAAATTTGAACTAAAGACACTGTCACCCCTTCGACTACTGTTGTCCAAGGATATAGTTACTTCTGAATTCGAAGACAGGATCAAAGTAGAATCCGTTATTGACTTG
>NC_031502.1:2915954-2923328 GCF_000237925.1 Schistosoma mansoni | reverse complement strand
CTAATATTTTGATTTATCTCGATCATCCTTGGTATTGTATATAATAAAACAATTCAGTATGCCTATACTTATAAATTTATTCCAAAAAATTTTTTTACGAAAAGTATATATTTGAAATTTAAAAAAACGTTTTTACTAATAAGCGTATATTTGAGTTATTAAAAAACTAACACATTTTTTTGATTCGCTTTTTACGCTGTCGCAAGCGTATTAGTTTTTTTACGTTTTTTGCAATCGCTTTGTGTCTTCACTGAAGTTCGAGTGTATTTCGGCACGCACTTACACATTTTATTTTTTTCTTTTCCAGGACGGCTGGAAAAGAACGATGAAGTTTCACAAGGAACCGAAATTTTCATTGTACTTTCTTTCCCGATTATTATGTTGTATTAGATGGCCCGTTATAGCCAGGAAAGATGACCAGGCGATGCTTGACATAGCAAGCTATCAGAAGAGTGTTTACCAACGACAAACTCGTTGGGTTTAAACTTCTGGCTGATCACGTCTTAGGGTCATCACTACCTCACTAGAGGGTGGAGTGATCTTCAGCTTTAAATAAATCCTCAAAATCAATAGCTCTGTAAGTGTTCGACATTGGACCCCAGGTAAATGGGAAAATAATCACAGCCTTTAATAACAAATAATGTAAGAGAAAAGTAGTACTTACACTAATGAAAAATAAATGAGGAAATAAACAGTTTAAGTAATGATAATGAGGAATGAAAAGAATACAAATCGGAGAAGAGTGGGGCGGAGGTTAAAGTTAACTAAGATGATGGCACTAACAACAACAACCAAGAGGAATTGTTCCTTCATGGTACAAACAAACGAATACATTGATTTTACATAATTCAATTCAGTAGACAGCAAAAATACTAGACTGAATACCTTGTACATATACTAAAATAATACTGATATTCATAATACATTATTATGATGTGAAGAATGCAGTGCTGACTGTCTAGAATAATACATAGTTACGCAATTTAATCTGAGTGTCAAGGTTGTGGAGTTAGTGCTATTCTTCGTACTTCATTTAAACTAAGAATAACATTTTGTTCAACAATACAAAAACGAAAAAAGTAAAATGAATGAATAAATAATTAAACAGGGAAAGAATGCTGTTTCAACAAACGGTACGTACACATACGCACGTCTACACACGCATATATGTATACTTCCAGAGATTTGTTGTCATGGCAAAAACAGATAGATTAGGTTATAAACCAGAAACACAAGGCCTAACAACAAAAAGCATAATGATAGATGAGAAATCAATAAAGTATCTGAATTACGTCATAGAATATCCATAAAAATAAAGAAAAAATTGAGAAAATAAAAAACAACAACTGAAAAGTGATCATTAATTACATTTACTGTACACACAAGCTGTACATTGCGAGATCTCCCTCTCTCTCTCTCTCACACACACACACTCTCACCCCTACCCTCTCCACAATTATGTTTTATTAGTAAAAAAAAATACACATTCAATCCATTCAGTGATAGCAGTACATTCAACTATCCACTGATAACCTTCTCCTTATCTGTTTATAACACAAAAGACAGATGTGAAAATACAAGCAGACAAACATCAACACACGTACACAAGCATATTTATACACATACACACACACCTGAAAGACAGTATACTGGAATAAGTCGATTTACGTGGATCGGTAAAACAAAATGCGAACCAAATTGAAAATATCGTGTGTGTATGTATGAATGTGTATGCAAGTGTATGTATCAATGCATTATTTTGATTCAACAGATGATTGACACTGTATCGGTGGTTCCTGGCCCCCAACTGTAGTCATTGATGATACAGAAGCTCTACGAATATTTGATGATGTAAATGGTTTACTTTTTGCAATACGTTCAGCTGAATCTGGATTCAATGTACCTAACGATGTAATAATATTAGATGTGGATGTGATTACATTTTCTAGTTGTGTTGATCCTTCCGCTGTTGTCGTTGTGATTGATTTTGCTGTAGTTTCAGTTGATGTTCCTGGTATAGTCTCTGATTCATCGTTTAATCCATATAGCGAATGATCGACTTCACCGTTTTCAGATAGAATAAGCCAACATGTACGATTACGTTTACAGCCTTTTAGTAATGGTTCAAAATTTGGAGAAACTTGTACAATAGCCTGTTTTTTTGTATAAATTTGAACATAATAGTAATTTGAAAAAAACATTAATGTTGTACATTGTATGGAATTAAATACTTTAATTATAATATAGCTTAATAAATAGGTTTGTAACACCATATAATCAATCCCTTTATTCATTATGAAACTGGCAAAGATTAGCAATCAAAATGGGAACACAACGGTATCTGATATTATTTTATTCAATATTATTTAGATATTTTTCAGTTTACACTGAAAAAAACCAACACATCCAGTACTCAGTAGATTGGATGAAACCTAGTGATGACCAAGCTAAAATTTGTCATCAGCTTATGAAGTTCTAAACTATTGGAATAAGACGTATAGACAGGTTATAGACTGTCTGGTTGGAGTCAATGAAATTGTCATGATAAATGATCGAATATTTCCAATAACATACTTTGGAACCGATCACAATGATATGAATGTTATTTACCCTTGAATCTTGAATTTTAAAGATGACTTTTCTTTCTCATAACATACTTTCTATGTCTATCATTGATACTACTATTAATCTTACTATTCTGGGATTTGTTTTAACAATTTTATCTTTCAGTGCTGACATAGTGTGACAACTTATATTGATGAATATTTGTCCAAGGTTCTATGTTGTTTAAAACTGACGGATTAGACAACATTGTGGTTTTCAAAGCAACAATAACTTGGTCATTGACTTATTTCGACAATACATTTTAGACTAATAACAATCTTAGTTACATTCAAGCGATTAACTCGGCTGGTTGTAATTCGTGATAAATATAATCAACTAAAAAACGGCCTGCTAGAACATCTGGGTTACCTGTTCCTGCTATCTAGATATTTCAACATCATTATGGCTATTAATCGAATAACCAATTCAGGTGCGTCTATGAAAAGTGTACAACCTTTCGTTGAACAAGTTACAAAAGGGCCCAATCAGAGATATCGTAATTGCTGGCAATTTGCAGCGAAAAGAATGTACGTTATTTACATGTCGATTCCTGAACTGATAACTTCTAAGTGACGATCACTCAATATTTGTCGTCAGGATCGATCAAGAAGTAAAAAACTTAACCTTGTTGAAACACATTGTGCTGAGAATTCTATTTTGTACCAAAAATATAATATTGAATAGAGTTAATGATAATAATAATAATAATAGACTGGATCAGTTTTTAAAAAAATTTTGAACGAACATCCACTTTGGATCATGTTTATACAAGGATTAAGTCATATTATAATCGTATCATACAAGTATTAACGGAAAAACAAAATTAATGATGGAATGTAACTATGTAAAGAATACTTTTTAATAAACAAAAAAGTCAAACATTTACCTCGTAAATCGGCACACAAATTGAGTCAATGAAGCTGACTTGTAATTTTGGAAGTTCATTACTGCGTTCACGATCCATTAGTGCCTTGATATAAAAGTGGAAAGTGAAAGAAAACAGCAATAATATCACACAAAGAACGTAATAATCATACTTTGTAAGAACTTTCGTTTAAATTAGAGCGAATAGTTTCATAATCGTACTATTTCGAAAAAAATAAACATTACGTAAGATATTTTAGAATAAGGGAATCGAAGTTACCGACAGAATTTAGGAGACACGTTTCTTCCTACTTACAACTCATCAGCTAGATGTATCTGCACTTCAAAGTTGATGTTCACACTAGGACTTATAGTGGATTCCATTGAGTTTTCAACATTCTAAGCTAGATCTTATGTTTAATCGTTAGAGTGTATTGCTGACATGTATCAGACTAAGACGAATCAATTATTATTCTCCTTGTATCTTTGTGGTCTATCTCCTAACTTTAAATCAATCTTCAGTAAAAATCAATCTACCAATCAGCGAATGTAGAAAAACAACCTTCTTAAGAAAAAACACCATTTAATCCATTTAGACATTTAACAAAGTTAACTGATTCCTGATAGTAAATTATTTATAAAGTATATGGTTGAATTTATAGATTGAAATATTACACAAGCTGGATCTAAATGGTAATTAACGAAACAAATCAAATTTATAGTAAATATTACGCAACATTGAACTGTAGCCAAATCTTTGAACAAAAATGCTTAAAACCATTATTAATTACTAATAAACAACAACACAGTTTACAAACAATGTAATTCAAGGGAATAATAATATCCGTAATTATAAAAAAAATAAAATTATTTGTACAGGAACAAAATAAGGCATATAGAGTTAGTGACGTGATCCATTGATTAGAACATGCATTATTAACTAGTAACAAGGCGTAAATAAGTTGATGAAATTGATTAAACATTACCTACAAATAACAATGGTGAAGTAACCATAACCACGGTAACTATAATAATAATAATAATCGTGATAATAATAATAATAATAAGTCAATATGAGATGAGAAATACATGTAAACGTGCATCATTATTACTTTTAAGAGTTCTTAACGTATTGACAAATGATAAGTAACCAAAAGAACGTAACTGAATTGAATAATAAACATGGTTGTGTAATTCAATGAGAAATAAGAATATTTGCAAAGAATATGAATACAAAAAAAAACGAAAAAAATGTTGAAAACAAAGTACGAAAGTGAGTGAACATTAAAATAAGATTTCAACTCAGTTCGTTGTCTACTGAACTTCGCCTGGAACCCTCTGGGGTTACTGCCGGTAGCAAGCCCGGATAAAGGAGGAGGGTTGGGCATGGGGTTAGCTAGTGAATCCCATCAGAAACTAACTCGCTAAAAAACGCTAACCAGAAAAAATCATTCAAACCTTTTAAACTCTGTCCTGGGAGTAGAAGGAATAATTATGACGTCTCATGATGAAAGCCGAGTTTCTTCGGAAGTCATGAGGCCAATGCACCTTCTTACAACCAGAGCGACAATTTTTATAGGTACATGGAATGTCCGAACAATGTGGGAGACCGGAAGAGTCTTCCGAATTGCTGCAGAAATGAGAAAATACAACCTGGAGGTGCTTAGAATCAGCGAAACACATTGGAAGCAGGTTGGACAACAACGACTATCTTCAGGGGAGCTTCTGTTATACTCCGGTCATGAAGAAGAAAATGCCCCACATACACAAGGAGTTGCATTGATGCTGTCTGGAAAAGCACAAAATGAACTTATAGGATGAAAATCTCATGGACCAAGGATCATCAAAGCCTCCTTCAAAACAAAGAGAGAGGGCATTACAATGAACGTCATTGAATGGTATGCGCCTACCAATGACTACGATGAAGACGTTAAAGGCTAATTCTACGACAGGCTGCAGTCAATCGTCGAGAAGTGCTCAACAAAGGACCTGACCATTCTGATAGGAGATTTAAATGCCAAGGTTGGAAAGGACAACACTGGATACGAAGACGTCATGGGACGATATGGACTGACTGTGAGAAAGGAACGAAAATGGTGAGAGATTTGCAAACCTATGTGCCTTCAATAAACTGGTCATAAGCCGCACAATATTCCCACACAAAAACATACACAAAACCACTTGGATTTCACCGGATCACACTACACAGAATCAAATCGACCATATCTGCATCAACAAAAAGTTCAGGAGGACAATGGAGGATGTGAGAACCAGAAGAGGAGCTGATATAGCATCCGATCATCATTTGCTGGTCGCCAAGATGAAACTAAAACTCAAGAAGCACGGGACAACGGCGCGGATAACATCACAAAAGTTTAATACGGCCTATCTTCGAGATGCTGACAAACTCAACAAATTCAACATAGCCCTCAGCAACAGGTCCCAGGCCTTTCATGATCTACTCATTGAAGAGGAAACTACTATGGAGAGCAACTGGAAAGGGATAAAAGAGGCAATCACTTCAACATGTAAGGAGGTTCTGGGCTACAAGAAGCACCATCACAAGGAATAGATCACTGTCGATACACTGGATAAGTTTTAAGAAAGAGGGAATAAGAAGGCGACAATCAATACCAGCCGAACAAATGCAGAGAAAGCCAAGGCATAAGCCGAATACGCAGAAGTAAAAAAGCAAGTGAAGAGGAGCATCAGGACCGACAAACGTTTAGCAATGATGGTGGAAAAGGCTGCAAGGAAAGGAAACATGGAACAATTGTATGATACAACAAAGAAACTCGCTGGAAATTACCGTAAACCAGAACGACCAGTGAAAAGCAAGGAAGGCAAGATAATCACCAACATTGAAGAACAACGGAACAGGTGGGTAGAATACTTCAAAGAACTCTTGAATCGACCAGCTCCACTGGACCCACCCAACATCGAAGTAGCAACTACGGACCTCCCAATCGATGTTGGCACATCAACAACTCGAAAACGAAGGCCCAAGAGAGAGTGGGTTGGAGAATGCTGATCGGCGGCCTATGCTCCATTGGGGGTAACAGGCGTAAATAAGTAAGTCGTTGTCTACTGATTTTAGATTATCTATAGTAACTCAACTGATGTTAGTTCGTGACGAGAAATCGCCGAAAATCTAACCTACTTTCAACTAACGTTAATAAATTCATTACAGAGTAAAATACAATTAATTTTAGTGTATATAATGCATGCAATATAATGTCATGCAATCACTACTGTTTATACAAAATGTAACGACTGATTATTATTTAGTCAATTTATTATTCAACAATATACTTGGATCTAGTGAACAACATACACCACCACTATTTGATACAGTTTGAAACCTTTAAGTACTTGCAAATGACAATTTCTAAATTCTATAACAATAATAACGATAAGCAGAGATGGATAGTGGCTAGCAGTGGAATCCAGGACAAGGCGCGTTTCGTCCTATTTGGGACTCGTCAGCTGCATGTACCTGCATCTCAGAGTTGATGTTCACTCTGGGACTCGAACCCAGTACCCTCGCTTCAAACGCCATCGCGTTATCCACTCGGCCACTGAGTCCTGATAGCCACTTGCTTGTGCGATGGGGTGAAGTTTGAATTCACTTAGTATTGTTATAGAATTTAGAAATTGTCATTTGCAAGTACTTAAAGGTTTCAAACTGTATCAAATAGTGGTGGTGTATGTTGTTCACTAGATCCAAGTATATTGTTGAATAATAAATTGACTAAATAATAATCAGTCGTTACATTTTGTATAAACAGTAGTGATTGCATGACATTATATTGCATGCATTATATACACTAAAATTAATTGTATTTTACTCTGTAATGAATTTAGTGGGATTCGAATCCACCACATTGGTCTCGACGATATCGATTC